>NC_133768.1:562261-719708 GCF_036562045.2 Rhinolophus sinicus | reverse complement strand
TCATGCTGCCATATTTATAATGTCACACAAACATATATTTCTATGGCATCACCATATGAACCAGTGGCACCTGCTTGGAGGTAACATAGCTTGAGTCTGATACACATTGTGTGCAGTAGGTTTGTCCTCCTAGTCTCCCAGTGGCCTGATGTTTCTCTAGCCTCATTCCCTGTCAAAAACATTGGTTTACTCCTTCAATATGATGGCAAACAGTTCCATAGCATCTGCTGATATACAATTAGAATCCTCAAATGACTTGGGTGTGGAGGTCACTGTACTCTTTGTCAGAATCTTTTACCCACTTGGGGCGGGGGGTGTATTACCTATTAACGCCCTATCTCCTGGGGGAACAATTTGGTGAACAGTTTAGCCTCCTCACTCTAGATTTCATATTGGCACAAGAGAACCAGTTTTCAAACCAATTGTGGTGCAGCCTAGCTCCTAACATCTGTCCACCTACCTATATTTCATCATGGCAAGGGGTATGAAAAACAGTTAAAATGAATGAGCCAAGGAAGAAGTAGTAGGACTAAGGTCAGAGGGTAAATGGAATATGATATGTGAACTTTGGTAGACTATGGCAAGATAGCTGGTGTTCACAACAATAAGAAGGGCAACCATGGCAAGATTTTAATGGGAGGCATAACATGGGTTGACTCTGGTTTCAACATCTATGATCAAAGTCTTTTAAGTCCCACTTTGATCAAGATTTCCCAGCAAACCAGAGAAAGGTTATTGTGATGCTTGTTTTTATGTATCAAATTAACTGGGACCTGGATGCCCAGATATTTGATTACATACAGTCTTTGTGTGCGTCAGAGATGTTGGTCCTAGATGAGCTCAACATTTGAATCAGTAGGCCGAATAAAGCAAATTGCCATACCCAATGTGGATGGGCCTCTGCAATTTCTTCAAGACCTGAATAAAACAAAATGGCTGAACAAGAAATGATTTTTTCTTTCTGCTTCAGAAAGTCTGCTTCAGAGTGTCTTCAGTTGGGATATTGTTTTTCTCCTCTTTGGACTCAGACTCTGACTGGAAATTACATATCAGTTTTCTTGATTCTCAGGTGTTAGGAGTTGGGCAGAAACTATACCATTGGCTCTCTTGAGTCTTCATCTTGAAGATCTTGGACTGCAGGTCTTAGGGTCCTTAGCCTAGTAAGCACATGTGGGGTAAACTTTGAGATAGTCCTTCTAAGATGGAGGGTAAATATTGGTCACTCGTATCTCTTACCACCCAAAAGAACATGCAATGGTTACTCAGTCAGTTTTGGAGGCAACACATTACTTTTTTTCATGTGCTACTCTCATCTGGTTGCAGAGTGAGCCAAAAACTTTCTAGTTTTGAATGGGGTTCAGGACAGTAGAAGGTTCTTCATCTGTTCCAGGCTGCCTTGCAAACTGCTCTGACCTATGGTGTATGTAACAGTAAATCGAAAGGTGATTGATGAGTCAGTGGCAGATAAAGCTGTTTTTAGGGGGGTTGGAGCCTTTGGAAGACCCCTAAGGTGAGACACAGCTCAGGACCTATGATTTTGATGAAAGCACTGACATCCTCCAAAGATAACTACACTCCTTTGGAGAATAAGCTAGTTGCTTGTTACTGGGACTTAGCAGATACTGATTCTTATACAGACTTGAGCATGGGGCACCATATAAACTTGTGATTTAGCTGCCCACCACGAATGGGGTGTTACCTGACTCATCAGGGCATAAAGTTTGTCATGTACCACAATAGTCCATCATCAAATGGAAGTGGTACATGACAAACTTTATGCCCCATCATCAAATGGATCAGGCTACCCTGATCAGGCTCTGGAGGCACAAAAATTTACATGAAGAAGTGACAAGTGCCCAAGATCCCCATTCCTGCTGCCTTCTCTGTCCCAGCCTCCACTTATGGACTCACTGGGTGCTGTGATGATCAGTTGACAGAGGAAGACAAGACTCTGGCTGGCTTTACAGATGCTCCTGCAAGGTATGCAGATGCCACCCAAAGTGGAACTATGAAGCCCTACAACCCCTGTCTAGGACATCCCTGAAGGACACTGGTGAACAGAAATGATCACAGTGAACAGAATTTTGAGCAGTGCACCTGTGTGTTCACTGTGCTTGGAAGAAGAAATGCAATTATATAACTGATATCTATGTTGTGGCCAATGGTTAGGCGGAATGGTTATGTTTTCTGGGAGAAACACAATTGGAAAATTGGTGACCAAAAATTGGGGGAAGAAGTATGTGGATAGACTTGTCTAAAACACTTGAAGACAATGTATCCAGATGCTCATCCAGATGTGATCTCCAGTGGAGGAAGTGAGCATTGAATGGATCACTCATGATCAACTCACATAGAATGACTTTATTATTCAACCAAACTCCTTTCCCAAGCATCCCTGTCACCCAGTGGACTCAAGGGATGGCGGTTCTGCCTGGACTCAACAGTATGCTACGTCCACTCACCAAGACAGACTTGGCTATGTCTGCCTAGTGCCCAGTTTGTCAATAGTGGAACCCAATAGTGAGTCCTCACCCCCAGGTGACAGATGAAATAAACTCCATTTCATCATGAAAAAAACAGTGTTACTCTTTCCTGAAATACATATTATGAATATAAATTTGCCTGCTCTATATGCAATTCATATGCTGAAACTACCATTTGTGAATTTACAGAATGCCTCATTGTTCATCATGGTGCTCCACACATGTTCACTTCTGAGTAAGGAACGCACTGTACAGCAGAAGGCAATGGAGCCATTCCTATGGAATTCACTGGTCCTAACCATGTTCTCCACAAATCTCAAGCATGTAACCTGAAAAGTGGTGGGATGACCTTTTAAAGTCCCAGTCATAGTGCAAAATGGGGAACATTGCCTTGTAAGGTTGGAACAAGTTTCCTGAAATGTCTGTTTTTGCTCTCAATATATGTTGCTGCCTCAGCCAGAATTTCTAGGTATAGGAGTAAAGAGGTAAAAGTGGAAATGGCAGTGCTCACCATTATCCCTAGTGAAGGATTAACATTTGTGTTTCCTTTTATTTGACCTATGCTGTACTGGTCCAGAGGCCTTCTTTTGCAAAGGGCAAAATGCTTCCACCTGTATATATGACAAAAATCTCACTAAAGCAGGAGTTAACACTGTCACCCAGGTACACATGCTTCTGAATCAACAGGCAAAAAAAAGGAGTTACTCTGCTGATGTGGGGATTGTCCTGACTACTAAGGACATTTGGCGTACTGCATAGAGGAGTTAAGAATGTGTGTGTGTAGGAAACAGATCCCTTAGGGTTTCTCAGTGTCACAATATTCTATGATCAATGTCATTGGAAAGGAGTTAATGTGAGACAACTCCATATGCTAAATCTATATCTATCTATCTATCTATCTATCTATCTATCTATCTATCTATCTATCTATCTATCTATCTACCTATCTATCTATCTATCTATCTATCTATCTATCTATCTACCTACCTTTTATGTACCGTAAATATGTATATGTATGTGTATATAGATATATATCTATATAGGTGTGTGTATATATAGATAGATATCTCATCTATCTATCTATCTCTCTCTCTATCTATCTATCTATACATATATATAGAAAGATATATAGATAAATGTCTATAGCTATCTATCTATCTATCTATCTATCTATCTATCTATCTATCTATCTATCTGTCAATCATCTATATCTACATATTTAGCTACATACAGAGGTCAGACAATAAGATTCTTATCCTAGATGAGTTCTACATACCTTATTGCTGAATATGACTCCCCTTGGAAGCTATGCACTGATGCCACTGCCTAGTCCACCCTTGAAAGCAATTATGGAACTATTTCTGGAATGGCCATCAGACGTGTTGTTGTGTTACACTTGATGATCTGAATGTCATCAAAATGTCTTCCTTTCAATATTTGCTTTATCTTTGGGTAAAGAAAGAAGTCACTGGGGGCCAGATCAGATGAATAGAGAGGATGTTCCAATACAATTATTTATATACTGGCTAAAAACACCCTCACAGACAGTGATGTGTGAACTGGTGCATTATCACCATGCAAGAGCCATGAATTATTGGTGAAAAGTTTAGGTCACCTAACTTTTGCAGTCTTTTCAGCACTTCCAAATATTAAACACGGTTAAATGGTTGTTCAGTTAGTACAAATCCATAATGAATAATCCCTCGGATATCAAAAAAGGTTAGCAACATCGTTTCAACATGTTAGAGAACTTAATTGTCAGACCGTGTGTGTGTGTGTGTGTGTGTGTGTGTGTATTGTGTGTTATATCTTTGTATATAAACCTTTAAAAATTTTTGTATCTATATCAGTAAATGTATATCTCCAATGGGTTCTATTTTATAGAACCCAAACTAATAACTCAAAAACAAAAAACAAACAAAAACTAGAATTGTGAGATTCCTCTGTTCCTGTTTATCTGCTTACCATTGATAGACTAGTGGTCCAAGAGTGCATGGTAGATACTTCATTCTCACATTATTCTCCTTGACTAACATGGACAATTATCACATTCTGTGTGATTGTTTGAGTTGTGCACCTGTGTACAGAAAGAGTAGATTCCCACTGAGGAAACAGAGAGGTGAATAGTATTTCTAAAAGAGTGGAAAGCTAAAACAAGGGAAGTAGAAAACTTTATCTTTTCCTACAAATATAGCCATGAGTATAGCAGTGAACAAATACAGGAAACAGTAAATAGCTGGGTCTTTGGGTTTGACAAATGGGCTGAGGAGTGAACAGTGTCACCAGATTTCAGGAGCTCTGTTGTTGTCAAACATGACTTCAGAAAATCAGTTGTGTGATTCATGTGTTGATTTAAATAGAATCAGGGTCAGGGAAGAGTGAAGACTCAAGGTTGCACTGTTCAGTGAAGTAGATCCTATCCACATATAGATGTTTCTATCAAAATTGAACTTAAAAAATCAGTTCATCACTGATGGCGTCTTCATTTCTAGTATTAAATGACTATGAGTGGCCTGGTGGGCACAGTATGAACAAACAATTCCATACTTGAAGAATATCCTATTACACTATGCTAGATGAGAGGATTTGGGAGCTGTGATCATGGAGAAAGGGGGCAGAAGAATGCAAACTTGTAGGCAGTTTTGTCTTGGGTCCTCTGGAGCAGTAATGATGAAAAAGCGTCTGTGATCTGGAAACCTCTCCATTTAACCAAGACAGATTGCTTTACCATTACATAAGATACCAGAACCAAAGTACTTCTGCCCCTATGTTTCAGTGTACAAGAAATAAAATGAAGCTATGGAAGAATAGGCCAAGAATATGGTCATTAAGGGGCAATGATATAGACTATATCTTGCTGGCTCAGTAGCAGCTAGGGAACCCTGGGCATAGGCTCTGACCATCTAGGTTCTGGAACAGGGTGGGGTATGCCACTTACCCAGGATTAGGTGGAGGTAGGGAAGCTTGTTTTTAAGTAGAATGGAAGGATGGGCATTGCTGCACGAAGTATAGAGGTGTGAGTGGTGGTTTCCTCAGGCACCCCAAGTTGGTAACAATGAAGGAGGCACAGATATGAAAGTAGCTAGAAAGATTAGTGCCTTCAGCCATCTGGACAGGGTGTGTGCCCTGCAGTACTTGTGGGGTCAGCGGTGAGACTCCTGCTCTCAGCTCAAACATACTAACACTCCTCAGTCTCCATAGCCTCCTCTCCTTGATGGTAGGACGCCTGAAGATGTCTGCTCAAGAAGACAAGCTGACCTGGGGCTGCAAGAGGTGGGGTGGAGCAGAAAAGGCCTTCTCTTCTGCGGATGTTCTCAGGAAAATACTTTCCTCAATATATGTAGAATATGTACTGGACGCTGTTGTCTCAGTCCAGCCGTGCTTCTTAGGTCAGGTTCCCTTGCAACAAAGAACCATGGTTGTAAATAGTCTGAGTGCATTGAAAGGGGTTGGATAGGAACAAGGTCTCGTAGAAAAAGAAAAACCTTTATGGAAATGGAAGCACATCTCAAATACCACTAAACAGATGTGCAACATATGCTATGTGCTAAGTACTAAATACCACACAGACCGACAATAAAACCCTTTGTTCTTCCTAACAGTCCTTCTTCCCTTTATTTTACATATGAGAAATTTGAGGCAGAAAACATATCATGAGCAAGATTATGAACATTATGGGACTGTATTCAGACCCTCTTGCAGGTCCAGAATATGCCATGTAGTTGGGGATAAAATGTTAGGATTACATCCTGGGTCAGATTTAATTCATGGGGAATGGATGGATCTCTTCTACAGCCTCCTGGTGTATATATGTCTTTCTAGTCAGAGAGGACAAGAAGAAAAAGAAATGCGTCCCATGATTAGGAGCACAGTAGGATTTTATTTTCTCTATTCAATAATCTTGGAATTTGAGCACATTTTATGATACTGGGGTGGCAATGAGCCCTTTGTATGAGTTATTACATGAACCTACAGAGTTACAGGAAGCCCACTCGTTTTCAGAGATGGGGGCATGAGCCATTGCCAAGACACAGCAAATGCACATCTGGATTAACAACTCTTTACTAAGATTTCCAGTTCTGGATTACATCAGAGAAATGGTGGCCTCAGGAGTGCTTTTTGAAGTCTGCCCTAGAAGTTACAACAAATTGAACAGCTATAATTTAACAAAGAACAACTTAAGAAACACAGAGACACATCTGAGAGATCTGTACATTGAATCACCTGAAGTTGGGCAAATTGGCTGAGCAGGGAAACACAGAGATATGGGCCACAGGATGCAGTCTGCAGCCCACAGCAGTCTCTGGAGGGAAATAATTCAGGATGCAGGTGCACTCCCTGTGGCCCACAGAACAGCATCATGGATTAGCATGTAATACATCGGAATCCAGCATTCAGGGCAGAGACCTTTGGTGAGGACTGGGGTTTAAACTCTGTCAGGCAGAAAACAGAAATCAAAGACATGGAGTTTGGTGACATACGCACACCCATGGCTCACTCCACCACCACATTCCCAGCATTATAAGTGGGCTCCAGAAGAAATGGGAGCATGGTTAGATTAAAGAACACAATATCTATAGTCCTGAGAACTGGAGCAATGTTCCTACAGCTGTAGAAACATGGTACATTACTAATCCTGGAGATAGGGAAAGAGCTGTGAGAGCAACAATTTAATAGAAATGGTGGCATGAGGTGAGCTTCTTGAAATCTCCCCTAGAATTTACAACAAAGTGAACAACTATAATTCCACAAAGCACTACCTGTGCAGCAGACGGACAAGACTAAGAGGCAGGCAACTGATCTCATCTAAAGGTGGGCAAGTTGGGTGAGCTGGGGTGGATTGAAGGGGGAAGTGCAGAGACATGGGCTGTGCTGGCAAAGGATGCAGACCTGAGCTCAAGTTCGAAGCTCCCTGCATCCTGGAGCTACTGCAGTTATGGAAGAGGAAAGAATTCAGACTGCTAGTGCTCCCATTATGGCTCACAGTTCCACCGCAGCATTCAGTATATAGCATGGCTGAAACCAACGCTCATGGCAGAGGCTTCAGAACAAAAACTGAAGGAAGAAGGGTGAAAGTGGTACTTTAAGCCCTCACTGCCAAGCAGAAGACAGAAAGCATAGGCACAGAGCTTAGCTGAACTCTCTCCACCCTCTCAGAGCTTGCCCCACTCCCACCTGCCCAGTCCTAGAAAAATGATATCAGTGTCAGATCAAAACAACAGCGTGTTTGCAGTTCTGAGAACTATAGCCTGCAGCCACAAACTCATTGCCCAAATAGTTCAGGTGAAGGGGAGAGAGCCTTAGGTGCAGGACTGGTGCAGTTCATCGAACTTGCTCAGAGCTGCTTCTTGTAACCCACTCAGCCCATGCCACCATCAATCTGGGTGGATCTCTGCAGAGGTAAAGCGACTGAGACGCATAAGACCTGAATGTGGTGCAGGAGGAGCTTTGGACTACTCCACGTTCCAAAGCTTTGAAGCTCTCCATGTTCCTTAATGCAGGTGGTACCCTGAGTCCCAGGTGACTTGCTCACAAATAAGAAGTCCACATTCCAAGGAATGCCCCAATTGAGTGAAAAGTCAGAACAGTGCAGCGAAAATATAACACTACAGCATGAGAGAGAATAAAAAATTGCAGTCAGAAAGAAAATAAGGTATTCTACCAACACATACTGGAAAGCAAAAGAAAGACATCTTCATATCAACCTGTTGAGCCCACTCTGTAGATGCCTAGAAAGAGAAATAATAATGCATGCATTTCCATGAATAACTGATGCTTAGAAAGAGAAATAATAATGTATTAATTGTCATGAATAACCAAGGTAACAAGATAGCTCAAAAAAAGAAAAAAGAAAGAAAAAAAGGAAAAAGAAAAAAGAAAAGTCTGAAGAAAATGAATTTAAATACATGGAAATAAGGGACTTAAATGACAGAGAATTCAAGATTGCAGTACTTAAAAACTCAACAACATGCAAGAAACCACAGACAGGCAGTTTAATGGACTCAGAAACACAATAAAAAAACAAAAAAACATTTTACCACAGAGATTGAAATTTGTGAAAAGAACCAAATACATTTCTGGAGATGAAGGCTCAATTTGAAAAATGAAGAATTAAATAGCCAGATTAAGTAATGAAGCTGACCAGATGGAGGAAAGAATCAGTGACATCAAAGATAGAAATCTAGAAATGACCAGATTGAAGAGAGAGACTTGAGAGTTAAAAGAAATGAAAGCACTCTCCAAGAACTTCCTGACACCATCAGAAAGAGCAATAGATGAATAATGGGCTTACCAGAAGACAAAGAAAGGGAGAAGGGAACAGAGAATGTATTCAAACAAATAGTTGATGAGAATTTCCCAAACCTGCAGAAAGAACAGGATTCTCAAATCCAAGAAGCAAATAGAACACCTAATTACATCAATCCAACAGGCCTGCTCCAAGGCATATTGCATTGAAGCTGTCAAACACTAACAATGAAGAAAATCCTCAAGGCAGCCAGGGAAAAGGAGATGGTAACCTACAAAGGAAACCCCATTAAATTATCATCAGATTTTTCAGCAAAAACTCTACAAGTCAGGAGAGAGTGGACTCAAATATTCACACTATTAAAAGAGAGAAATTATGAGCCTAGAATAATATGTCTGGCAAAGATATCCCTTACATATGAAGGAGGAATAAAGACTTTTCCAGACATACAGAAGTTGTGTGGATTTTCTAACACATCAACTGCATTACAAGAAATAGTGAAGAGACTATTTGACCTGAAACAGAGAATCAAACGAGTATAAAAACATGAGCAGTATTATGAAGACACAGAGACAGGAAATGGTAACCCTACACCAAATAAGACACTGTACACTTAAATATAACATACAGGGTAAAGAAGAAAAAAAAAACCTTAAAAAAGGAAAGAAGACAACTTCTTTCTGCAGTGCAGAAATCAACTCACAGCATAAACGGGGAAAATTTGTGACAACAAATACATAAAAAGAAAGAGAATAAAGGTCAGAACCAGCACAAGGGAATGAGGGAAGTAAGCTTTCTGAAAAAAGTGGAATATTCTACACATGAAAACTTTTTAAATAAAAACTTAATGGTAACCATTCAAAAAACATCCAGAACTGATATATATATATGGCATATAAAAGAAAAAAAAAACAGGGAGAAAAATCATAGAACACCACCACACTGTAATAATAGACAGCAAAAAAAGGCAAAGAAACAAGAGACACAGTCTTACCAGAAAAGCAGACACAATGTAGGAATTGTTCATATATCAATAATATCCCTAAATGTAAACAGACTAAACTCACCAAAAAAAGGAACAGAGAAGCAGATTGGAAAAAACAACCACACACAACCATGTTGTGCCTCCAACAGACACATATCAGCTATAAGGACAAATACAGACTCAAACTGAAAGGGTGGAAATTGACACTCCAAGCCGATGGCATTCACAGAAAAGCAGCTGTAGCCATATTGATATCAGATGAAACAGACTTCAGGATAAAACAAAGTGAAAAGAGACAAAGATGCACATTTCAATGATATGGGAGGGTTATACAAAAAGAAGACATAATAGTCATCAATATATATGACCCCAATCAGGGAGCAATGAAATATACAAAGCAACCATTAACAGAACTAAAGGGAGAAATTGACCAAAAAACAATTATAGTAGGGGACCTAAATACATCATTGACAGTTATGGATAGATCACCCGAACAGAAAAGAAATTAAGAAATAGCAGACTTAAGTGACACATTAGATGAAATGGACATAATTGACCTTTATGGAGTATTTCATCCTAGAACATCGGACTATACATTCTTTACTAGTGTCATGAATTATTCTCCAGGATAGATCATATATTGGGACATAAAACAAGCCTCAGCAAATTTAAGAATACTGAAATCATACTAAGTATATTCTCTGATCACAAGGCTTAAAATTGTATATCAACTTTAAAAAAAAGGAAAAAGTGCAAATATGTGTAGATTAAACAACATATTTTTAAAGAATGATTGGGTCAAAGAAGAAATAAGAGGAGAAATCAAAAGATACATAGAAAGAATGAAAATACACCCTACTAAAATTCTTGGGATGAAGCAAAGGAAAAGGGAAATTTATATCATTACAGGCCTATCTCAAGAAAGAAGAAAAATCTCAGATAAACAACTTCTTGTTACACCATAAAGAACTATAAAGGGAAGAAAAAATGAAACCCGAAGACAGGAGAAGAAAGAAAATAATAAAAATCAGACTATAACTAAATGAAATACAGAACAAAATGACAATAGAAAAAATTAAAGCAACAAAGAGCTCTTTCTTTGAAACGATTAAGAAAATTCACAAACCCTTGGCTAGAATCACTAAGATTAAAAAGAGAGAAGACAAAAACAAACAAAATCAGAATGAAAAAAGGGGAAGTTCCATGGATGTCACAGAAATACAAAGGATCATCCAAGAATACTATGAAGGACTATATGGTCCCAAATTCAATAACCTAGAAGAAATTGACAAGTTCTTAGACACAGATAGCCTTTCTAGGCTGAATCCATAGAACTCATAATCTAAATAGACAGATAAACAGTAAGGAAGTTCATTCAGTCATCTGAAACCATCCCCAAAGGAAAAGTCCAGGACTAGATGGCTTCACTAGTGAATTCTGCCAAATATTCAAAGAGGATCTAATACCTGTCCTATTCAAACTCTTCCAAAAAATTGCTGAAGAGACAACATCCCCTAACTCACTTTATGAGGCCACCATTATTACCCTGACACTTGGTAAGGATAATTTAAAAAAAGGAAATTACAGGCCAATATCTCTGACAAATACAGATGCAAAAATCCTAAACAAAATTCTAGCAAATTGAATGCAACAGTGCATTAAAAAGATTATACATCATGACCAAGTGGGGTTCTCCCCAGGGCCACAAATTTGGTTCAACATATACAAATCGATCAATGTGATACACTACATAAAGAAAATAAAGGACAAAAATCTTATGATTATGTCAAATGATGTAGAAAACACATTTTACAAGACACAACACCCATTTATGATAAAAACACTTAGTAAAATGGGTAAAGAAGGAAAATACCTTAACATAATAAAGGTCATATATGACAAACCATCAGCGAATATCAGAATTAGTGGTGGAAAACTGATGCCGTTCGCTCTACATTCAGAAACACGACAGAGGTGTCTCCTATCACCTCTGCGTTTCAACTTAGTAATGGAAGTACTAGCCAGAGCAATCAGGCAAGAGAAAAGAATAAAACACATCCAAATAGCGAATGAAAAAGTTAAATTTCACTTGTTGCAGATGACATGATGCTATATAGGAAACCCTATTAGAAAAATTCTATTAGAATAGAAAAAGCTATTAGAAACAATAAACAAATACAGTAAAGTTGCTTTCTACAAAATCAACGTACAAAAGTCCACTGCATTCCTGCATACTAACAACGAAATCTCAGAAATATAAATTTTAAAAAATTCCTTTTGCAATTGCAACAAAAAATTAAATGCCTAGGAATAAATTTATCCAAGGATGTGACTTATATATATGAAAACTATAAGACATTTTAAAAGAAAATGAAAAAGACATAAATGAAAAAATAATAATAAAAAGACTTTCTCTGATCAGGCATTGGGAGAATGAATATAGTTAAAATGGCCATATACACAAAGCAATATGCAGATTTAATGCAATCCCCATTAAGATGTCATTCGCATTTTTGAACGACATACAACAAAATATCATCAGATTTGTATAGGAACACAAAACAACCCAATAGCCAAAGCAATCCTAAGAAAAAAAGAACAATGCTGGTGGTATCACACTCCCTGACTTCAGCTTGTACTACTGGGCAACCATAATGAAAAAAAAAAAAAAAGGTATTGGCAGAGAAACAGACCAAAGGAATAGAGCTGGAAACCAGAAATACTTCCACATAAATATGGACAGATAATTTCTGACAAAGAAGCAGAAAACATACAATGGAGAAAAGACAACCTCTTCAACAAATGATACTGGGAGAATTGGAAAGCCACGTGAAAAAGAATAAAACTCAACCGCTATCTGTCACCATGTACCAAAATTAACTCAAAATGAATCAAACACCTAAACATAAGACCTGAAACAATAAGGTTAATAGAAGAAAACATAGGTACTAAACTTATGAAAATTAGGTTCAAAGAGCATTTTATGAATTTGACCTCAAAGGCAAGGGAAGTAAAAGCTAAACTAAATGAATGGGACTATATCAAACTAAAAAGCTTCCGCACAGCAAAAGAAACCACCAACATAAAGAAGGAACAAATTAAATGGGAGTAGATTTTTGCAAATGATGACTCGGATAAGGGGCTATATCCAAAATATTTAAGGAACTCATACAACTCAACAACAACAACAACAACAACAACAAAATCCAATTAAAGAAAAGGGGCAGAGGACCTGAATAGACATGATTCCAAAGACATACAAATGGCTAATACACATATGAAAAAATGTTCAACATCACTTATCATCAGAGAAATGCAAATAAAAGCCACAATGAGATATCACCTCACCCCAGTTAGAATGACTCTTATCATCAAGACAAATAATAACAAATGTTGGCGAGGCTGTGGAGAAAAAGGAACTCACATTAGCTGTTGGTGGGAATGCAGATTGGTTCAGCTGCTATGGAAGGCAGTGTGGAGGTTTCTCCAAAAATTATGAATAGAATTACCATAACCTAGCAATCTCTCTCCTGGGTATCTACCCAAAAAATCTGAAAACATCTATCCATGAAGATATATGAGCTTCCATGTTCATTGCAGCTTTACTTACAGTGGCCAACAAACATGGAAACAACCAAAGTGTCCTTCGATAGATGAATGGATAAAAAAGTTGTGGTATATATACACAATGGAATACAATTCCATAAAAAACACATGGAATAGTAACATTTGTGACAACATGGATGGATCTTGTGATTACTATGCTGAGCAAAATAAGCAAGGCACTAACAGTTAGGAACTATACAATTTCACTGATCTGTGTATACACAACTGAAAAGAACAAAAGAACAAGAGAAGCAAAAAAGAAAGAAAAAATTATAGACACAAATAATAGTTTAGTGGTTACCAGAGTGTAAGACGTGGCAGGGTGTAGATTAGGGTAAACAGGATCCAATACACAGTGATGGAAGGAGAACTGACTCTGGATGGTGAATCACATCCATAAATCAATGTGATTTATAGATGATGTGTTACAGAATTGTACACCTGAAATCTGTGTAACTTTACTAACAATAGTAACCCCAATAAGCTTTAATTAAAAAAAAAAAGAACGACCTGTATAACCAAGAAATAAGAAATCAAAAGATACATAGAAACAAATGAGATTTGAAAATACCTCCTACCAAAATTTTGGGGATGCACCCAAAGCAGTTTTAATTAGAAAATTCTATCTCAAGAAAGAAGAACAGGATTTCCGGAAAAATGGCAGCGTGAGGTGAGCCTCTGTAAAGCTCCTCTGGAATTTGCAAACAATCGAACAACAAAAACTCCACAAAGGACTCCCTGCACAGCAGACAGGCAAGACGAAGAGGCCCACTACTGACTGAAATCACCTACAGGTGGGAAATTCGCGCAAGTGGAGGGAGGAGTAAAGGGAGAAGTGCGCAGAGACGGACCCACGCGGGCGCAGGACACAGACCTAGCTCAGTGCACCGAGCTCCCTGCTTCCTAGAACTACCGCAGCTGCGGGAGAGGAAAGAACTCGGACTGCAAGGGCTCCGCCAGGGCTCCACAGGGCTGAGGGGACAGCATATAACACGGCTGAACCCAATGCTCACGGCAGAGACCTCGGAGAAAAGACTCAGGGAAAAAGGCTGAAAACAGTGGTTTAAGCCCGCCCTGCTGAGCAGAGAACGAAGCCTTATGCACTGAGACTAGCCGCCCCCTTCCTTCCCTCCCAGAGCTCACCCCGCCCCCACCTGCCCGGTGCTAGAAGCGAAACAGTAGCAGTGTCAGATCAAAACAACAGAAAATTTGCTGTTTTGAGAACTGTGGACCACAGACACAAATTCACAGCCCAACTAGTTCCGGAAAAGGGGAGGGAGTTGTGGAAGCAGGACTGGCTGTGGTGGTGGTCGCCGCCATTGCTCTGGGCCACCTCTCACAACTCACACCGCCCATGACCCCACCTATCTGGGCGGATCCCTGCAGGAGTAAACAGAACTGCTGAAACATATGGGCTCTGAATCAGGAGCTAGAAGAGCTTTGGAATACCAAAAGTTCTCGGCATACCCACCGGGACACTGAGCCCTGTGACCTAGATGAACTATTAACAGAGGAGAAGCCTGTCTCCCAGGGAATCCCCTCATTGTGTGAGAAGCTAGAGTAGTGCAGAGAAAACATAGCACTACCTTGTGTGAGAGAAAAAAAGCCTGCAGTTGGGGAAAAAGTAAAACATTCTTCCAACAAGTACTGGAAAACAAAAGAAAGACCTCTTCCTATCAACCTGTTGCAGAAGTCACTCCTGTAGATGTCTAGGAAGAGAAATAGTAAACCAGTAATCGCCATGAATAACCAAGGCAACAAGATAGCTCAGAAAGAAAGTGAAAAATCTCCAGAAAAGGCACTTAAAGATACAGAAATATGTGACTTAAATGACAGAGAATTCAAGAAGCAGTTCTGAAAACACTCAACGAGATACAAGAAAACACAGATAGGCAGTTAAATGAACTCAGAAACTCAATCAAAGAACAGCATGAGCATTTTACGAAAGAGATTGAAATTTTAAAAAAGAACCAAATAGAATTTCTGTAGATTAAGAACTCAATAGAAGAAATTAAGAATGAAATAACCAGCTCAGGTAGTAGAGTTGACCAGATGGAGGAAAGAATCAGTGACATCGAAGATAGAAACCTGGAAATGACACAAATAGAAGAAGAAAGAGACTTGAGACTTAAAAGAAATGAAAGAACTCTACAAGAACTTTCTGACTCCATCAGAAAGAGCAATATAAGAATAATGGGCATACCAGAAGGAGAAGAAAGAGAGAAAGGAACAGAGAATATATTCAAACAAATTGTCGATGAGAACTTCCCAAATTTGTGGACAGAACTGGACCCTCGAATCCAAGAAGCAAATAGAACACCTAGTTACCTCAATCCCAACAGGCCTTCTCCAAGGCACATTGTATTGAAGCTGTCTAAAATCAACGACAAAGAAAGAATCCTCAAGGCAGCCAGGGAAAAGAAGACAGTAACTTACAAAGGAAAGGCCATTAGATTATCATCAGATTTTTCAGCACAAACTCTATAAGCCAGGAGGGAGTGGAACCAAATATTCAAACTATTGAAAGAGAGAAATCATGAGCCAAGAATAATATATCCAGCAAAGATATCCTTTAGATATGAAGGAGGAATAAAGACCTTTCCAGACATACAGAAGCTGAGGAATTTTCTAATACACGACCTGCACTACAAGAAATACTAAAGGAGGCTATTCGACCACCATCAACAGGGACAATTTGTGGCAACCAAACTCAAAAAGGGGGAGAGTAAAGGCCTGAACCGGAATATGGGAATGGAGAAAGTAAGCATGCTGAAGAAAATGGAATACTCTAAATATCAAACTTTCTTTTACATAAACTTAAGGGTAACCACTCAAAATAAATCCAGAACTGAAATATATACTGAAATAAAAGAAGAAACAGAGAGAAACATCATAGAATACCACCACACAGAAATAATAGACAACAACAAAAAGGCAAAGAAACAATGGAGACACAGCCTTACCAGAAAACTAAAGATAGAATGGCAGGAAATCCTCACATATCAATAATCACCCTAAATGTAAATGGACTGAACTCACCAATAAAAAGGCACAGAGTAGCAGATTGGATCAAAAACTAAACCCAACCATATGCTGTCTCCAAGAGACACATCTCAGCTACAAGGACAAGCATAAACTCAAAGTGAAAGGGTGGAAATTGACACTCCAAGCAAATGGTACCCAGAGAAAATCAGGTGTAGCCATAATGATATCAGATGAAACAGACTTCAAGGTGAAAAAGATAACAAGAGACAAAGATGGACATTTGATAATGGTGAAGGGGACTGTTCAACAAGAAGACATAACAGTCATCAATATTTATGCCCCCAATCAGGGAGCACCGAAATACACCAAGCAACTACTAACAGAACTAAAGGGAGAAATTGACCAAAATACAATTATACTAGGGGACTTAAATACATCATTGACAGCTATGGATAGATCATCCAAACAGAAACTAAATAACGAAATAGTAGCCCTCAATGACACATTAGATGAAATGGACATAATTGACATTTATAGAGCACTTCATCCTAAAACATCAGACTATACATTCTTTTCTAGTGTACATGGAACATTCTCAGGTATAGACCATATATTGGGACATAAAATCAGTCTCAACAAATTTAAGAAGATTGAAATCATACCATGCATATTCTCTGATCACAAGGCTTTGAAATTGGCTATCAACTGTAAAAAGAAAGCGGAAAAAAACACAAATACATGGAGATTAAACAATATACATTTAAAGAAGGACTGGGTCAAAGAAGAAATTAGAGGAGAGATCAAAAGATACATAGAAACAAATGACAATGAAAATATATCCTACCAAAATTTTTGGGATGCAGCGAAAGCAGTTTTAAGAGGGAAATTTATCTCATTACAGGCCTATCTCAAGAAACAAGAAAACTCCCAAATAAATAACCTCATGTTACACCTTAAAGAACTAGAAAAAGAAGAACAAGTAAAACCCAAGGTCAGCAGAAGAAAGGAAATAACAAAAATTAGAGCAGAACTAAATGAAATAGAGAACAAAAAGACAATAGAAAAAATTAATGTGACAAAGAGCTGGTTCTTTGAAAAGATTAACAAAATTGACAAACCCTTGGCTAGACTTACTAAGATAAAAAGAGAGAAGACACTGATTAACAAAATCAGAAACGTAAAAGGGGAAGTTATCACGGACACCACAGAAATACAAAGGATCATCCAAGAATACTATGAAGGACTATATGCCACCAAATTCAACAACCTAGAAGAAATGGACAAGTTCTTAGAAACATATAGCCTTCCAAGGCTGAACCATGAAGAACTGGAAAATCTAAACAGACCGATCACCAGTAAGGAAATTGAATCAGTCATCCAAAACCTTCCCAAAAGCAAAAGTCCGGGACCAGATGGCTTCACTAGTGAATTCTACCAAACCTTCAAAGAGGATCTAATACCAATCCTGCACAAACTCTTCCAAAAAATTGAAGAAGAGACAGTACTCCTTAACTCATTTTCGAGGTCAACATTACCCTGATACCAAACCTGGTAAGGACAACACAAAAAAAGAAAACTACAGACCAATATCTCTGATGAATACCGATGCAAAAATCCTAAATAAATTCTAGCAAATCGAATACAACAATGCATTAAAAAGATTATTCATCACGACCAAATGGGGTTCATCCCCGGGGCACAATGGTGCAGCCGTTATGGAAGGCGGTGTGGAGGTTCCTCAAAAAATTACGAATAGAATTGCCATATGACCCAGCAATCCCTCTCCTGGGTATCTACCCAAACATCTGAAAACATCTATAGATAAAGACACATGTGCTCCAATGTTCATTGCAGCTTTGTTTACGGTGGCCAAGACATGGAAACAACCAAAATGTCTTTCGATAGATGAATGGATGAAGAAGTTGTGGTATATATACACAATGGAATACTATTCGGTGGTAAGAAAAGATGATATAGGAACATTTGTGACAACATGGATGGATCTTGAGAGAGTAATGCTGAGCGAAATAGGTCAGACAGAAAAAGCAGAGAACCATGTGACTTCACTGATATGTGGTATAGAAACCAAAAACAACAAAATAACAAGATAAACAAATGAGAAACAGAAACTCATAGACACAGACAATAGTTTGGTGGTTGCCAGAGGGTAAGGGGGGTGAGGGATGGGGGGTGGGAGATGAAGGTAAGGGGGATCGAATATATGGTGATGGAAGGAGAACTGACTCTGGGTGGTGAACACACAATGGGATTTATAGATGATGTAATACAGAATTGTACACCTGAAATCTATGTAATTTTACTAACAATTGTCACCCCAATAAATTTAATAAAAAAAAAGAAAAATAGAAAGAAGAACAGTCTCTGATAAAAAAAACCTCACGATACGTCTTAAAGAACTAGAAAAAAGAAGAAGAAATGAAACCCAAAGTCAGCAGACTGAAGGAAATAATAAAAATCAGAGCCAAACTAAATGAAATAGAGAAAAAAAAGACAATAGAAGAAAAAATTAATGCAACAAAGAGCTCTTTAGAAAAGGTTAATAAATTTGGCAAGCCCTTAGGTAGACTACTAAGATGAAAAGAGCGATGACACAAATAAACAAAATCAGAAATGAAAGAGGAGAAGTTACCACAGATGCCAAAGAAATCCAAAGGCTCACCCGAAAATAATATGAAGGACTATATGCCACCAAATTCAATAAACTAGAAGAAATGGACAAGATCTTAGAAACACATAATCTGTCTAGGCTGAATCATGAAGAATTGGAAAAAGCTAAACAGACACATCTCCAATAAGGAAATTGAATCAGTCATTCAAAAACCTCTAAAGCAAAAGTCCAGGAACAGATGGCTTCACTAGTGAATTCTACAAAACATTAGTAGAGAATCTAAAACCTGTTCTAATCAAACTCTTCCTAAAATTGAAAAAGAGACAATACTCCCTAACTCATTTTATGAGGCCAATATTACCCTGAAACAAAACCTGGTAAAGATAACACAAAAAAAGAAAATTAAGTACCAACATTTCTGATTAAAATGATGCAAAAATCCTAAACAAAATTTTAGCACCTCAAATGTAACAATGCATTAAAAAAATTACACACCACGACCAAGGGGGGTTCTTCCCAGGGGCACAAGGATTGTTAAACATAGCAAATCGATTGATGTAATATACCACATAAACAAAATAAAGGATAAAAATTATATGGTTATAGCAATAGATGCAGGAAAAGTTTTGGCAGTTTGAAATATCCATTTATGATTAAAATACTTAATAAAATGGGTACAGAAGGAAAATACCTAAACATAATAAAGGCCATATATGACTAACCTTCAGCTAACATTATAATTAGTGGTGAAAAATGAAACCCTTTGCTCTAAGTTCAGGAACACGACGGGGCTGTCCCCTATCACCTCTGCTTTTCAACATACTATTGGAATTCTAGCCAGCGCAATAAGGCAAATTAAAAACATAAAAGGCATCCAAATTGTTAATGAAAAGTTAAATTTTCACTTTCTGCACGTGACATGATGCTATATGTAGGAATCCTAAGAACTCCACCAGAAATCTATTAGAAACATTATATGAATACAGTCAAGTTGCTAGCTACAAAATCAATGTATATAAGCCCATTGCATATCTATGTACTAACAATGAATATCAGAAAAAGAAATTTAGGAAGAAAAAAACAAAACATTTATTCTTTTTGTTGCAATTGCAAAAATACCTACGACCAAATTTAACAAAGGATGTGAAAGACCTATATACTGAAAACCAGAAGACACTTTTAAAAGAAACTGAAGGAGATAGAAAGAAATGAAAAGACATTTCATATTCATAGATTGGAAGAAGCAATGTAGTTAAAATGGCCATGTTACCGAAAGCAATATACAAATTTAATGCAATCCCCATCAAAACCCCAATGGCATTTTTAAAAGAAATACAGCAAAATATCCTCAGATATGTATGGAACCACAAAAGACCCTGAATAGCCAAAATAATTTTGAGAAAAAGAACAATAATGGAAAAAAAACAATGCTGGAGAACACACTCCCTGAATTCAGCTTGTACCACATGGCAACAATAATCAAAACCATCTCAGATTGGCAGAAAAACCAACACACAGAATTATGGAATAGAATATAGAACCTGGAATAAACCCACATAAATACGGACAGATAATTTTCCGCAAAGAAGCCAAAAATACACAATGGAGAAAAGACAGCGTCTTTAATAAAGGTTGCTGGGAGATTTGGAAAGTCCTGTGCAAAAGAATGAAACTCAACTGCTATGAGTCACCATGTGCCAAAATTAACTCAAAATGGATCAAAGACCTAAACATAAGACCTGAAACAATAAAATTAATAGAAGACAATTAATAGAAGGATTTTATTAATTTGAATATAAAGGCAAAGGAACAGGTAAAATAAATGAATGGGACTATATCAAACTAAAAAGTTTCTGCACATTAACTGAAACCATCAACAAAATAAAGAGGCAACCAACCAAATGGGAGAAGATTTTTGCAGACAACACATCTGATAAGGGGCTAATATCCAGAATGTTATGATAGAGGAAAAGTAATTGTGGTTTTTGTAATAATTTTTAACCTTTTAAACTGCAATGACATTTACACCAACCTAATATATAGGAACTCATACATCTCTACAACAGAAAACACACTATCCAATTAAAAAATAGGCAAAGGACCTGAATAGACATTTCTCCAAAGAGGACACATATGGCCCATAGACGTGAAAAAATATTCACCATCACAAATCATGAGAGAAATGGAATTAATGCAAATAAAAACTACCCCTTATGTGTTAGAATGGCTATCTTAAACAAGACAAATAATAACAAGTGTAGAAGAAACTGTGGAGGAAAAGCAACTCTCATACACTGTTGGTTCGAATATAGATTGGTGCAGTTGCTGTGGAAGGCAGTGTGGAGATTCCTCAAAAAATTAACAATAGAATTACCATATGACCCAGCAATCCTTCTCCTCGTCATCTACCCAAAACATCTGAATGCATTTATCCATAATGGTATATGTTCTTCGATGTTCATTGCAGGTTTTTTTATGGTAGTTAAGACATGGAATCAATGAAAGTGTCCTTCAATAGACGATTCAATAGAATATGTGGTATATATACACAATGGAATACTATTCTTTGATTAGAAAATATGAAATAATGCCATTGGCAACAACATGGATGCATCTTGAGATTATTATACTAAGTAAAATAAGTCAGACAGAAAAAGTAGAGAACTATATGATTTCACTGATATGTGGGACATAAAACTGAAAACAGCAAAAGGACAAGACAAACAAATGAAGAAACATTCATAGACACAGACGATAATTTAGTGGTTACCAGAGGGTAATGGGGGTGACGAGTGTTAGAGGAGGGTAAAGGGGGTCAAATATATGGTGATGGAAAGAGAACTGACTCTGGTTGGTGAACACACAATGTGAAATATAGATGATGTATTACAGCATTGTACACCTGAAATCTATGTAACTTTACTAAAATTGTCACCCCTCCAAAAAATGAAAAGCAAATGTGACATTAACATACAATGGAATATCATTCAGCCAAAAAAGTCTTGTCAGTCTGGCATCATTGAGCAATCTGGAGAACACTAGCCATGTGACATAACCCCAGACAGCAAGACAAATACTGAATTATACCACTTTATGATTAATCTTAATTGTCATTTTACAAAAGTAGAATGTATAATGGTAGTTACCATAAGCTGAAAGGAGCAGAAAGTTAGGGATTGTTGGGCAAAGTTTCCACACTTCATTTATGCAAAATGATTAAATTCTTGAGATTTAATGTACCACATAGTAGCTACAGTTAACAAAACAATATTATAAAGTCAAAACTTTGCTAAAAAGGTAGATCTTGTGTTATATTTTTACCAGAAATAAAATTTGATAGAGTATGTGGGAGGAAATGTGGGAATGTTTATGGTGATGATTTTAAAGATACCTGTGTGCTCCAAATATACCATGATTTTTACATTTATCATGTACAGATTATTAATATCAATCATATGTTAAAAGTATGGGTTTTTATTTATAAAAATAACAAAAGTAAACTTTATTGGGACTTCCAGGATAACCACTGAAGGAATACTAAAAGGCATACAGAAAAACCAAACAAAATGGGAGAAATATTGAAACTAAAGTCTGGTTCTTTGAAAATTCAAAATTTGAAAAGTTTTACTAGGCCTAAGTACATAAGCAACATTGAGGATTCAAATTACCAAATAAATATAGAAACAGAACATTATCACATATTTTCCAGAGACAGAACAAATTACAAAAAAAGACTCTGGATAACTATAGTAGCATAGAATGAACTGGATGAAATGCACAAATTTCTAGAAATGCATAAACCTCCAAAACTGACCCAGGAAGAAATGGTAAATCTGAACTTATAGCAAATCTGACTATGACAGCTAGAGAATGTACCCATAACCAAAACATTTCAACAAAGAAAATCCCATGATCAAATAGCTTCACTGATAAATTCCATACATGCACACAAAAAAGAAGAAAAATAAAAAAAGAATTCTTTTCAAAATCTTCCAAAAATTTGAAAGAAGGAAACACCACTTAACTCATCCTATGAGGCCAGCTTTATCTTGATATCTAAACCAAATAAAAACTTCACAGGTAAAGAAAACTATAGATCAATATCTCTTATTAATTTAGATCTACGAATCCTAAAAAACTACAAGCAATCAGTCTATTATCTCACTAAAAGTTTTATGTACCTTTATCAAGTGGGTATGTACCGTTCCATGAGTGGCTCCACACATCATCAATCAATGTGATCTATCAAGTTAATATGAAATGACTAGAGTGACATCAGAAACATGACAGCAGTCAGGGGTCTCCTTGATTTCTCTCCTTGAAGTTAGAAGAAGCTGAACACATAATTCAACAAAGCAACACTCAAAGCTTTGGCTATACTGAAAGACCCATTTATTGCAACATCAGAAGGTGAGTGAATTGAACTAAATGGGAGGAAGGAAGGGAAAAGAGCAGAGCTGGGTGCTACAGACACAGCCCGGAGCTCACTGTGAGTCTCAGGAGTGGGGAGGATTTAGGCAGCAGGTGCACTCTCTGTGGCCCTGAGCTTTCCTTCCTGAGTGATCAGCATATAATACAACTGAACCCATTGACAGAGGCAGAGATGGAACACAGAGGTGCCACAGCTGTGGTCCAGCAGCGACCATTTCCCACCAGAAAACAAAGTCACGGAGCCTGGCCACCTCCCCCGCCCTCTCAGAGCTAGCAGTGGGTCCCAAGGAGATGTAGCAGTGGGGGTTGGCTTGCAAAGCAAAATTTCTACAGCCCTGAGAACCAAAGACATGGTTCCTATGATAGACACACACTGTGGCTAATCCCAGTGACAAGGGTAGAGATGCAGAGGTGAGAACACTGAGGCCTGGCACATTCCACTACTGGAGGGAAACAAAGATATAAACACACAGTCAGTCCCAGACCATTCCTATCCATCCTTCACAGCTGATCCAACAGGGCCACCTGGGACGTGTCAAGCAGCAAAGCCCTACATCTGGCTGCATGGGCAGCTCTGGGAATCAGGATCTTAGAACCCCAATGCCCACCACACTCTCCCATGTAGGTGGGTCGCTGGGAGTGAGGTGACATGGTAACAGAAGAGATATCCACCTTCCCGCAAAAAAGAAGCCAACTGACACTGCCCTGCAGAGATCTTAGAGGCTGGAGAGCTGCAAGAGAAAATAAAATGCTCTGATGTCACTTAACGGTAAACAAAAGAAAGACCCGTCTTATCAACCTGTGACTGTATTCACACCCATAAATGCCTAGACATAAATAATTTATCAAAGATCATAAACAACCAAAATAACAAGGCAGCTCAGAGAGAAAATGAAAAATTTCCAGAAAATGAACTTAAAGACATGGAAATATGTCAATTAAACGGTAGAGAATTCAAGACTCAGTTCTGAAAAATCTTAATGAGGTGTAAAGGGAAAAAAACAACAAAAACCTTCAGGTAAACACTTTAATGAACCGAGAAATGAAAATCAACGAACAAAATGAATACTTCACCAAAGAGACTGAAACTTTAAATAGGAACCAGATAGAAATTCAGTAGATTAAAAAGAGAGAGAGAGAGAGAGAGAGAGAGAGAGAGAGAGAGAGAGAAACAGTCAGCTTAGGAAACAGAGCTCACCAGATGGAGCAAAGAATTGGAGATATCAAAGTTAGAATTCTGGAGATTATGCAGATGGAAGAAAAGAGACTTGAGATTAAAAAAAAAAAGAAAGAAATTACTTTAGCAGGCCTATCTGACTCCAATAGAGAGAGCAATATATGAATAATGAGTATAACAGAGGGATGAGAGGGAGCAGGGAACAGAGCGCTGACTCAAACAGTCAATGAGAATTTCCCAAATGTGCAGAAAGAACAATATCCTTAAAACCAAGAAGGAAAGAGAAACCTAACTTTCTCCATCCAAAAAGAGTTTCTGTTAGGCACATTATACTAAAACTCTCAAAAAAATAAAGACAAAGAAGAATTCTCAAGGAAACCAGAAAAAATAATGCAGTAACTGATAAAAGAAAGCCCATTAGACGATTATCTGATTTTCCAGCAGAAACTCTACAAGCTAATGGGCACTAGATAAACATTCAGACTACTGAGAAAAATGACCAGTGAAGAGTATTACATCCAACAAAATTATTTATATATAAAGAGGGAGTGAAGACCTCTTCAGACATACAGAAGCTGAGGAAATTTTTCCACCACAAAGACTGCATTACACGAAATGCTGAAATGGGTTATTCCACCTGAAACAAAAAGGTGAAAAGGATATAAATCTATGAATAAGATGACTAGCAGACAAAAAGAAGCAGAAAATAGCAACTTTTATTCAGAATAGGGCACTATGCACTTAAATATAACATAAAGGTCAAAGACAGTAAAGACATACACAAGAAAAAGAGAAGAAGACTACTGCAACTCGGAAAATAACTCACAGTCTACATGGGGATAATTTGTAACAACTAAAACACAAAAGGGCAGTGGGTAAAGGTCTGAATTTTCACAGGGGAATCAAGAGAAAGTGTATGAAGAAGAAAAAGGACTATTGTATTTACAAAAATTTTATTATATAAACTTAAAAGGAAACACACCCACACACAAATCTAGAACTCAGACACAAAACATAAAAAGTAAGGAATAAAGGTAAAAATTAAAAAATACCACCAAACTAAAATAGCACACAGAAACACAAGAACAAAGAAACAATAGCTGAGCTACAGCAAACAAAGGTCAACTGGCCGTAGGAAATCCTCATATATCAATAATGACCCTAAATATAAATGATCTTAAGGCACCATTAAAAAGGCACAGGATAGCCCATTGGATCAAAAAATAAATCTCACAATGTACTGTCTCCAATGGATACATCTCAGCTGAAAGGACAAATATGGCACAAATTG
The DNA here is from genome assembly GCF_036562045.2 of Rhinolophus sinicus. Lineage (NCBI taxonomy): Eukaryota > Metazoa > Chordata > Mammalia > Chiroptera > Rhinolophidae > Rhinolophus > Rhinolophus sinicus. The sequence goes on along the minus strand of NC_133768.1, from coordinate 693,874 downwards.
AAAGTGTAGAAAATGATACTGCAAACAAATGGCATCCAGAGAACAGCAGTGTAGTTGTATCAGACAAGATAGACATCAATGTAAAAAAGGTCATAAGACACAAAGCAGACATATAATGATAAAGGGGACAACATATCAAGAAGACATAACACTTATCTATATATGCTCCCATCAGAGAGCACCAAAATATATAAAGCAACTATTATCAACTAAAAGGAGAAAGTGACAGGCACAAAATTATAGTAGTGGATTTAAATATCTCATTGACTGCTAGGGATAGATCATCCAAACAGAAAATCAGTAAGGAAATATCAACCTTAAATGACACATTAGAGCAAATGGATGGAATTGACCTTTTCAGACCCTTTATCCTAGAACACCAGATTGTATAAACTGCTCTAGTGCACAGGGGACAGTCTCAAGGATAGACCATATAGTTTGGAGAAAAAAAATACCTTCAACAAATTTAAGAAGACTGCAATCATACCAAGCATATTCTCCTACTACAATGCTTTGAAACTCTAGATCAACTGAAAGAAGAAAACAGAAAAAGCAAAACTATGTGGAGCTTAAACAGCATGTTACTAAAAAATGACTAGGTTCAAGAAGAAATTAAAAGAAAAAAAGAAAAAGATAAATAGGGGGAAAATGAGAATGAAAATACAACACATCAAAACTTTTTGGGTACTGCAGATGTGGTAATAACACGAGAAGTGGAGTGTACCATAAGACAGATAGTCAATGGTATTGTAACCGGTATATAAGATGTCAGAAGGGTAGTTGCTTGGGGGAGAGGGTCATTACTTTGTGAGGGGGTTAATACTTTGTGAGAGGTACCCGAACTATTATTTTGCTTTTTCCCTCTGAAACTAATAATAATAATAATAATAATAATAATAATAAAAGAGAAATTAACATCATTACAGGTCTCTATAAAAAAATGAAATATCCAAAATAAACAATCAAACATTACATCTTAAAGAACTAAAAGAAAGAAGAAATGAAACCCAAGTTCAGAAGAAGAAAGAAAATAATAAAAATTAGAGCACAACTACATGAAATAGAGGGAAAAAAAGACAAAAATTAATGCAAAAAAAGAGACGATTCTTGAAAATAAAATAGACAAACCCATTGCTACACACACAAGGAGAAACGACACAAATAAACAAAATCAGATTTGAAAGAGAAGTTACAACAGATACCACAGAAATACAAAAAATACAAGAACACTAGCAAAACTATTTGCCACCAAATTCAATAACCTAAAAAAAAAACAAAAACAAAAACAAAAACAGGTTTTTGGACAAATATATTCTTCCTAGACTGAGTCATGAAAACTGGAAAATCTAAATACACTAATCAACAGTAAGGAAATAGAAACAATCATTCTAAACCGCCCCCAGAGAAAATACTCAGGTTTCACTAGTGACTTCTACCAACCATTCTAAGAAGATTTAATGCCTGTCCTTCTCAAACACTTTCAAAAATAAATTGAAGCAAAGGCAATACTTCCAGTTTCATTCTATGAGCTCAGCATTACCCTGATACCAAAACCTGGCAATAGCAACACACACACACAGACACACAGACACACACACAGACACACACACACACACACACACACACACACACACACACACACACACACACTCCTCCCAAACAAACAGAAACTGACAGACCTATATCTCTGATGAATACAGATGGAAAAATTCCTAAACAAAATACTAGCAAATTATATGCAACAATGTATTGAATAGATGCAAGAAAAGCATTTTACAAGGTTCACCATCTATTTCTGATTAAAATACTTAATAAAATGGTATAGGAGGAAAGTACCTCAACATAATACAAGTCATATACCACAAACCCTCATACAATATCATACTTAATGGTGTAAAACTAAAAGCTTTTCCTCTAAGATGAGGAACAAGACAAGGATATCCCCTCTTATGACTCTTATTCAACATTGTATTGGAAATCCTAGCCAGAGCATTCAGGCAAGAGAAAGAAATAAGAGGATTCCAAATTGGAAATGAAGAAGTTGAATTACCACTTTTGCAGACAACATAATTCTTTATATTGAAACCCCTGATGACTCCACCAAAAGACGATTAGAAACAATAAGCAAATACAGGAAAGTAGGACACAAAATCAATGTACAAAAATCCATGTGACAGATAAATAAATCAAACAAATATACAAAATAAAAAAATAAATTGTGTTCCTATACACTGATAATGAAATTTCAGGAAAAAGAAATGAAAGAAAAATTCCTTTTGAGATAGCAACACCACCGACTACAAAAAACATCTAGAAATAAACTTAAAAAAGGATGTGAAAGACCTATGCTCTGGAAACCTCAAGACATTGTGAAAGGAAATTGAAGACAAACAAAATGGAAAGGTATTTTGTGTTCATGGACTGGAAGAATCAACAAAGTTAAAATGGCAATATTACCCAAAGCAATTTACAGATTTAATGTAATCCCTATCAAAATCCAATGACATTTTTCTTTTAAAGAAAGAGAACAAAGATTCATTAAATTTGTGTGGAATCACAAGACCTTGAATAGCTAATGCAATGCTGACAAAAAAGAACAAGGCCCAGCTATCACACTCCCTGACTCTAAATTATACTACAAAGTAACAATCAGCAACACTGTGTGGGCAGAAAAACAAACACAGGCCAATGGAACAGAGTTGTGAACTCAGAAATATACCTATATAAATATGGGCAAATAATTTCCAACCAAAGAGCCAGAAAGACACAATGGAGAAAAGAAAGCCTCTTGGATAAGCGATGCTGGGAAAATTGGAACATCATGTGCAGACGACTGAAACTAGATTGCTATCTAGCACCATACACCAAAATTAACTCAAAATGTATCAAAGACCTATTTATAAGACTTGAAACAATAGATTGCATAGAAGAAAGTATAGGTACTAAGTTGATGGACCTTAGGTTCAGAGAGGCCTTTTATGAATTTGACTTCAAAGTCAACGGAAGAAAAAGCAAACATAAACGAATAGGCCTGTATCAATGTCAAATGCTTCTACAGAGCAAAAGAAACCATTAACAAAACAAAGAGGCAACCAACCAGATGGGAGAAGATATTTGCAAACAACACATAGGGACTCATATCCAAAGTTTATAAAGAATTCATGTAACGCTACAGCAAAACAACAAAAAATCCAAATAAAATAGAAGCAGAGGACCTGAACAGAGACTTTTCTAAGAAGACATATAAATGGCCAACAGATGTGTAAAATGATGCTCAACTTCACTACCTATTAGAAAAATGCAAATCAAAACCACCATGAGATACAACCTTACACCTATTAGAATGGCTGCTTATAACAAGTCATAACAAGTGTTGGAAAGGCTGTGGAGAAAACAGAACCCTCATACACTGCTGGTAAGAACGTAAATTGGTATAGCCACTATAGAAAAACTATGGATGTTCCTCAAAAAATTAAGAATAGAGTTAACATGCAGCCCAACAAGTTCTCTTTTGGGAATCTACCACCAAACTATGACAACATGTATCTGTAGAGATATATGTATCCCGATGTTCATTGCAGTATTATTCACATTGGCTAAGACATGGAAAAAGATGAGGTATCCTTCGATAGATGATTGGATAAAGAAGATGTGGTGTATGTATATACACACAATGGAATACTATTCTGCTATAAGAAAAGATAAAAAACCACCATTTGCAACAATATGAATGAATGTTGAGATTATCATGCCAAGCAAAATAAGTGAGACAGAAAAAGTCAAGAACCATATGATTTCACACATATGTGGGATGTAAAACAAAATAAAAAGCAAGACAAAGAAACAAAAACTCATAGAAACAGACAATAGTTTAGTGATTTCCAAGGGTAAGTGTATGGGGGGGGGGTTGTAGAAGAGGGAACATGGTCAACTATATGAAGATGAAAGGAGGACTGACCTTGGGAGATTAGCACACATTGCAAAACACAGATGATGTATTACAGAATTGTACACTTGAAACTATATAATTTTATTAACTCATGTCATCCTATTAAATTAATCAAACACATTCACAGTGTTGTACAAATACCACCTATGTCTAGTTCTATAACATTTTCATCCCACAAAAGTAAACTGTTTATGAAGCAATCATTCCTTCTCATGACCCCTGGAAAATACCAAACTTCTTTATGTCACAGTGCATTCCCTATTTGTGTTTTAAATGTAGGTTATGATATATAGGTAAGATGAAGCCAATGGATTAGGAAACAATTTCCAATGAAAATCAGGTTTATTATACTCACTGATTCCATGAAAAACCCTATGAGGTGCCCCATGGAAAGCACGAGGATAAGCCTGGATGCAGGAGGCAGCAATGTGGACAGGAGCCTTGACTCTGTTTCTGTGGAAATGTGCAGGTGAAACTGTAAGGAGGTTTAGGTTTGCCTAATTTGAATAACTTCAGTGCAGTCTTGGGCATAGAGGCTGGTTCCTAGTTGCCTAGTACCTGGCCCTGAGGTGTTTAGAGTAGGGGAACAAGTTACCCAGAGTATGGGAAGCACTTGGAAAAGTGGGCTCTGGATTGGTATTCATATGCAAGCTGTGCTCAAGGGTGAGTTGTTTCAACACCTTTTAAGAATTATCTAGCCCTGGGAAGGGCAGTCCCTCATGTGAGCAACCTCAGACATCAAAGCATCAAAAATACAAAAATAAAGACACATTTTACACAACTTTCTGCAAATGGAATCATGTGCAACCTTTTGTATACAACTAAGCCTGTTTTTGGTTCATCAACTTTATGGCAAGCATAGTACTTTATTCTACTTATAGCCTTATATCATTGTATGGATAGTTCAGCATTTGCTTATCCATCTATTGAAATTAGGATTCTTGCCTTTTGGAGAGAAGAGTACTATGAGTGAAACTATTCATACATATATGGTACCTTTTTTCAGTTCTCTTGAATAGAGTTAAATTGCTCTATCAAGTAATTCTGTTTAATCACCAAACTGTTCCACAGCAGCTGCACTTCACATTTCCCTAAACAATTTTTAAGAGTTCTGGTTTCTCCATATTCTCACCCTGTTAATTTACCTAGTGATTATTAGTGCTATTATGGCCTAGTGGGTATGAAGCAGTATCCCAAGATTAGTCATCCCTGATGATGACTAATATTGAGCTTTATTTCATTGGCTTGTATCTTCTTTGCAGAAATGCTGATTCAAGTCCTTTTCTAAATGTTTATTGTCTTTTTGTTGTTGAGTTGCAAGAGTTCTTTGTGTATTCTGGATAGTATGTTTTCTGGATAGACTTATTCTGGATAGACATATTTACTCCAATTTTACCACATTCCTTTTCACTTTCTAGATAATATTCTTTGATGTAAAACATTTTTAGTATTGCTTGTTTACACACAGACCTGATTCTTGGCATTTTCCAGTGCCATTTTCAGTGATGTTCCTCTTTTATTTTTCATTGAAGTTTCTGTGGTGACAGTTGTTAGTAAACTTACATGGATTTCAGGTGCACCATTGTCCGAGTGGGACAAGGTGTTTGTGACTTTCCGAGCTGGAAGAAGATGCTTGGAGCTAAAGGCAAAGTAGACATGCTTTATTTACAGGCTTCCTGGGACACAGCCAGGGGTTTCTCACTGCTGCACATAACTGGACATTCTCAGGTTACAATCCATAGCCAGCAGCAGTCTCATAACTCAGCAGCCCACAGCAGCAGCAACCCCATCCCCCACCCCTTAAAATGGCTGGACATTTTTATATCATACAGGGACAAAAGCCGCTCACAGACGAGGTGCTGACATAGGATTTACTTTTTTTTCCACAGTAACGTTTTTAGGATGAATGGCACCTGTGCAGCATTCCTTCTTATTGGCTGCCCAGTCAGCGTCACTAACCGGTGGAGAGAAGGAAGCCTGATTGTCTCTATTTTCCCTACATCCATTCTGTAAAACATCATCTATATATCACATTATGTGTTCACCAAACAGAGTCAGTTCTCTTTCCATAAGCATATATTTGATCCCCCTTAACCTCATCTACCAGCCCCCACCTCCCTTGCCCTCTGGTAACCACTAAACTATGGTCTGTGTCTAGGAGTTTTTGTTTCATCATTTGTTTGTCTTACTCTTTTGTTGTTTTCAGTTTTATATACCACATATCAGTGAAACCATATGGTTCTTGACTTTCTCTGTTGGACTTATTTTGCTTAGCATCATAATCTCAAGATCCATCCACGTTTCGCAAATGGTACTATTTCATCTTTTCTTATGGCACAATAGTATTCCATTGTGTACATATACCACATATTCTTTATCCATTCATCTATTGAAGGACGCTTTGATTGTCTCATTTTGGCCACCCTGAATAAAGCTGCAATGCACATATACCTTTACAGATAAATGTTTTCAAGTTTGGGGGTATATACCAAGGGGAGGAATTGCTAGATCATGAGGTAATTCTATTTGTAATTTTTTTTAAAATTACATTTATTGGGGTGACAATTGTTAGTAAAATTACATAGATTTCAGGTGTACAATTCTGTATTACATCATCTATAAATCCCATTGTGCGTTCATCACCCAGAGTCAGTTCTCCTTCCATCACCATATATTCGATCCCCCTTACCCTCATCTCCCACCCCCCACCTCCCACCCCCCTTACACTCTGGCAACCACCAAACCATTGTCTGTGTCTATGAGTTTCTGTTTCTCATTTGTTTGTCTTGTTCTTTTGTTGTTTTTGGTTTATATACCACATATCAGTGAAATCACATGGTTCTCTGCTTTTTCTGTCTGACTTATTTCGCTCAGCATTACTCTCTCAAGATCCATCCATGTTGTCACAAATGTTCCTATATCATCTTTTCTTACCGCCGAATAGTATTCCATTGTGTATATATACCACAACTTCTTCATCCATTCATCTATCGAAGGACATTTTGGTTGTTTCCATGTCTTGGCCACCGTAAACAAAGCTGCAATGAACATTGGAGCACACGTGTCTTTATCTCTAAATGTTTTCAGATTTTTTGGGTAGATACCCAGGAGAGGGATTGCTGGGTCATATGGCAATTCTATTCGTAATTTTTTGAGGAACCTCCACACCGCCTTCCATAACGGCTGCACCAGTCTGCATTCCCACCAACAGTGTATGAGGGTTCCTTTTCTCCACAGCCTCTCCAACATTTGTTACTATTTGTCTTGTTGATGATAGCCATTCTGACTGGGGTGAGGTGATATCTCATTGTGGTTTTGATTTGCATTTCTCTGATGATTAGTGATGTTGAGCATTTTTCATATGTCTATTTGCCATTTGTATGTCCTCTTTGGAGAAATGTCTCTTCAAGTCCTCTGCCCATTTTTCAATTGGGTTGTTTGTTTTTTTGTTGTTGAGTTGCATGAGTTCCTTGTATATTCTGGATACTAGCCCCTTATTGGAGGCACTGTTTGCAAAAATCTTCTCCCATTCAGTTGGTGGCCTCTTTATTTTGTCAATGGTTTCTTTTGCTGTGCAGAAGCTTTTAAGTTTCATATAGTCCCATTCGTTTATTTTAGCTTTTACTTCCATTGCCTTTGGAGTCAAATTCATAAAATGCTCTTTGAACCCAAGGTCCATAAGTTTAGTACCTATGTTTTCTTCTATGCAGTTTATTGTGTCAGGTCTTATACTTAAGTCTTTGATCCATTTTGAATTAACTTTGGTAAATGGTGACAAATAGCAGTCCAGTTTCATTCTTTTGCACGTGGCTATCCAATTCTCCCAGCACCATTTATGGAAGAGGCTGTCTTTGCTCCATTGTACGTTTTTAGCTTCTTTGTCAAAAATTATCTGTCCATATTTATGTGGTTTTATTTCTGGGTTCTCAATTCTATTCCATTGGTCTATGTGTCTGTTTTTCTGCCAATACCATGCTGTTTTGATTATTGTGGCCCTGTAGTACAAGCCAAAGTCAGGAAGTGTGATACCTCCATTATAGTTCTTTTTTCTTAAGATTGCTTTGGCTATTCGGGGTCTTTTATGATTCCAACCAAATCTGATGATTTTTTGTTCTAGTTCTTTAAAATATGCCATTGGGATTTTGATGGGGATTGCATTGAATCTGTATATTGCTTTGGGTAATATGGCCATTTTAACTATGTTGATTCTTCCAATCCATGAGCACGGAATGTCTCTCCATTTCTTTGTGTCTTCTTCAATTTCTTTCAAAAATGTCTTATAGTTTTCAGCATATAGGTCTTTCACATCCTTGGTTAAGTTTATTCCTAGGTATTTTATTCTTTTTGTTGCAATTGCAAAAGGAATTGTTTTTTGTATTTCTTTTTCTAAGATTTCATTGTTGGTATATAGGAAGGCAATGGACTTTTGTGCATTGATTTTGTAGCCAGCAACTTTACTGTATTCGTTGATTGTTTCTAATAGCTTTTTTGGTGGAGTCTTTAGGGTTTTTATATATAGCATCATGTCATCTGCAAAGAGTGATAATTCAACTTCTTCATTCCCAATTTGGATGCCTTTTATTTCTTTCTCTTGCCTGATTGCTCTGGCAAGGACTTCCAACACGATGTTGAAAAGCAGAGGTGATAGGGGACATCCCTGTCGTGTTCCTGAACGTAGAGCAAAGGGCTTCAGTTTTTCTCCATTAATTATGAGATTAGCAGAGGGCTTGTCATATATGGCCTTTATTATGTTAAGGTATTTTCCTTCTATACCCATTTTATTAAGTGTTTTAATCATAAATGGATGTTGTATCTTGTCAAATGCTTTTCTGCATCAATTGATATAATCATATGATTTTTGTCCTTTATTTTGTTTATGTGATGTATCACATTGATGGATTTGCGTATGTTGAACCATCCTTGTGCCCCGGGGATGAACCCCACTTGGTCGTGATGAATAATCTTTTTAATGCATTGTTGTATTCGACTTGCTAGAATTTTATTTAGGATTTTTCATTGGTATTCATCAGAGATATTGGTCTGTAGTTTTCTTTTTTTGTGCTGTCCTTACCAGGTTTTGGTATCAGGGTAATGTTGGCCTCATAAAATGAGTTGGGGAGTACTGTTTCTTCTTCAATATTTTGGAAGAGTTTGTGCAGAATTGGTATTAGATCTTCTTTGAAGGTTTGGTAGAATTCACTAGTGAAGCCATCTGGTCCCGGACTTTTGCTTTTGGGAAGGTTTTGGATGACTGATTCAATTTCGTTACTGGTGATCGGTCTGTTTAGATTTTCCAGTTCTTCATGGTTCAGCCTTGGAAGGCTATATGTTTCTAAGAACTTGTCCATTTCTTCTAGGTTGTTGAATTTGGTGGCATATAGTCCTTCATAGTATTCTTGGATGATCCTTTGTATTTCTGTGGTGTCCGTGATAACTTCCCCTTTTACGTTTCTGATTTTGTTAATCAGTGTCTTGCCTCTCTTTTATCTTAGTAAGTCTAGCCAAGGGTTTGTCAATTTTGTTAATCTTCTCAAAGAACCAGGTCTTTGTCACATTAATATTTTCTATTGTCTTTTTGTTCTCTATTTCATTTAGTTCTGCTCTAATTTTTGTTATTTCCTTTCTTCTGCTGACCTTGGGTTTTACTTGTTCTTCTTTTTCTAGTTCTTTAAGGTGTAACATGAGGTTATTTATTTGGGAGTTTTCTTGTTTCTTGAGATAGGCCTGTAATGAGATAAATTTCCCTCTTAAAACTGCTTTCGCTGCACCCCAAAAATTTTGGTAGGATGTATTTTCATTGTCATTTGTTTCTATGTATCTTTTGATCTCTCCTCTAATTTCTTCTTTGACCCAGTCCTTCTTTAAAAGTATGTTGTTTAGTCTCCATGTATTTGTGTTTTTTTCCGCTTTCTTTTTACAGTTGATAGCCAATTTCAAAGCCTTGTGATCAGAGAATATGCTTGGTATGATTTCAATCTTCTTAAATTTTTTGAGACTTATTTTATGTCCCAATATATGGTCTATCCTTGAGAATGTTCCATGTACACTAGAAAAGAATGTATAGTCTGATGTTTTAGGATGAAGTGCTCTATAAATGTCAATTATGTCCATTTCATCTAATGTGTCATTTAGGGCTACTATTTCGTTATTTATTTTCTGTTTGGATGATCTATCCATAGCTGTCAATGATGTATTTAAGTCCCCTAGTATAATTGTGTTTTGGTCAATTTCTCCCTTTAGTTCTGTTAGTAGTTGCTTGGTGTATTTCGGTGCTCCCTGATTGGGGGCATAAATATTGATGACTGTTATGTCTTCTTGTTGTACAGTCCCTTCACCATTATGAAATGTCCATCTTTGTCTCTTGTTATCTTTTTCACCTTGCAGTCTGTTTCATCTGATATCATTATGGCTACACCTGATTTTCTCTGGGTACCATTTGCTTGGAGTGTCAATTTCCACCCTTTCACTTTGAGTCTATGCTTGTCCTTGTAGCTGAGATGTGTCTCTTGGAGACAGCATATGGTTGGGTTTAGTTTTTTGATCCAATCTGCTACTCTGTGCCTTTTTATTGGTGAGTTCAGTCCATTTACATTTAGGGTGATTATTGATATGTGAGGATTTCCTGTCATTCTATCTTTAGTTTTCTGGTAAGGTTGTGTCTCCATTGTTTCTTTGCCTTTTTGTTGTTGTCTATTATTTCTGTGTGGTGGTATTCTATGATGTTTCCCTCTGTTTCTTCTTTTATTTCAGTATATATTTCAGTTCTGGATCTTTTTGAGTGGTTACCCTTAAGTTTATGTAAAAGAAAGTTTGATATTTAGAGTATTCCATTTTCTTCAGCACGCTTACTTTCTCCATTCCCATATTGCGGTTCAGGCCTTTACTCTCCCCTTTTTGAGTTTGGTTGCCACATTGTCCCTGTTGATGGTGGTCGAATAGCCTCCTTTAGTATTTCTTGTAGTGCAGGTCGTGTATTAGAAAATTCCCTCAGCTTCTGTATGTCTGGAAAGGTCTTTATTCCTCCTTCATATCTAAAGGATATCTTTGCTGGATATATTATTCTTGGCTCATGATTTCTCTCTTTCAATAGTTTGAATATTTGGTTCCACTCCTCCTGGCTTGTAGAGTTTCTGCTGAAAAATCTGATGATAATCTAATGGGCTTTCCTTTGTAAGTTACCATCTTCTTTTCCCTGGCTGCCTTGAGGATTCTTTCTTTGTCGTTGATTTTAGACAGCTTCAATACAATGTGCCTTGGAGAAGGCCTGTTGGGATTGAGGTAACTAGGTGTTCTATTTGCTTCTTGGATTCGAGGGTCCAGTTCTGTCCACAAATTTGGGAAGTTCTCATCGACAATTTGTTTGAATATATTCTCTGTTCCTTCTCTCTTTCTTCTCCTTCTGGTATGCCCATTATTCTTATATTGCTCTTTCTGATGGAGTCAGAAAGTTCTTGTAGAATTCTTTCATTTCTTTTAAGTCTCAAGTCTCTTTCTTCTTCTATCTGTGTCATTTCCAGGTTTCTATCTTCGATGTCACTGATTCTTTCCTCCATCTGGTCAACTCTACTACCTAAGCTGGTTATTTCATTCTTAATTTCTTCTATTGAGTTCTTAATCTCCAGAAATTCTATTTGGTTCTTTTTTAAAATTTCAATCTCTTTCGTAAAATGCTCATGCTGTTCTTTGATTGAGTTTCTGAGTTCCTTTAACTGCCTATCTGTGTTTTCTTGTATCTCGTTGAGTTTTTTCAGAACTGCAATCTTGAATTCTCTGTCATTTAAGTCACATATTTCTGTATCTTTAAGTGCCTTTTCTGGAGATTTTTCACTTTCTTTCTGAGCTGTCTTGTTGCCTTGGTTATTCGTGGCGATTACTGGTTTACTATTTCTCTTCCTAGACATCTACAGGAGTGACTTCTGCAACAGGTTGATAGGAAGAGGTCTTTCATTTTCCAGTACTTGTTGGTAGAATGTTTTACTTTTTCTCTGACTGCAAGCTTTTTGTTTTTCCTCTCTCACAAGGTAGTGCTATGTTTTCTCGGCACTACTCTAGCTTCTCTCACAATAGGGGGATTCCCTGGGAGACGGGCTTCTCCTCTGTGAATAGTTCGTCCAGGTCACAGGGCGCAGTGTCCCAGTGGGTATGCGGAGAGCTTTTGATGTTCCAAAGCTCTTCCAGCTCCTGATTCAGAGCCCGTATGTTTCAGCAGTTCTGTTTACTCCTGCAGGGATCCACCCAGATAGGTGGGGATAGGGGCGGGGTGAGCTGTGAGAGGTGGCCCAGAGCAATGGCGGCGACCACCACCACAGCCGGTGCTGCTTCCACAGCTCTCTCCCCTTTGCCGGAACTAGTTGGGCTGTGAATTTGTGTCTGTGGGCCACAGTTCTCAAATATAGCAAATTTTTCATTGTTTTGATCTGACACTGCTACTGTTTCGCTTCTAGCATCGGGCAGGTGGGGGCGGGGCGAGCTCTGGGAGGGGAGGGAGAGGGCAGCTAGTCTCAGTGCCTAAGGCTCCGTTCTCTGCTCGGTAGTGAGGGCTTAAACCACCGTTTTCAGCCTTTTTCCCTCAGTCTTTTCTCCGAGGTCTCTGCCGTGAGCGTTGGGTTCAGCCGTGTTATATGCTGTCCCCTCAGCCCTGTGGAGCCGTGGCAGAGCCCTAGCAGTCCGATCTCCCGTAGCTGTGGTAGTTCCGGGAAGCAGCGAACTCAGAGCACTGAGCTAGGTCTGCGTTCTGCGCCCCCGCGGCTCCGTCTCCGTGCACTTCTCCATTTCCTCCTCCCCCCACTCGCGCAAATCTCCCACCTGTAGGTGATTTCAGTAGGTAGTGGGCTCTTCTCCTTGCCTGTCTGCTGTGCAGGGAGTCGTTTATAAAATTTTTGTTGTTCGATTCTTTGTAAATTCCAGGGGAGCTTTACAGAGGCTCACCTCACACCGTCATTTTTCCGGAACTCCAGCTATTTGTAATTTTTTGAAAAACCTGCATACTGCCTTTCATAACGGTTGCACCAGTCTGCGTTCCCACCAACAGTCTATGAGGTTTTCTTTTTCTCCAAAGCCTCTCCAACACTTGTTACTATTTGTCTTGTTGATAATAGGCAGTGTAACAGGTGTGAGGTGATATCTCATTGTGGTTTTTATTTGCATTTCTCTAATGATTAGTGATGTTGAACATTTTTTCATATGCCTATTGGCCATTTGTATGTCCTCTTTGGAGAAATGGCTATACAGGTCCTCTGCTCATTTTTCAATTGGATTTTTTTTTTTTTTTTTTTTTAGTTGTATGTGTTCCTTTTGTATTTTGGATGTTGACTCCTTATAGGAGGCATATTTGCAAAAGTCTTCTATTTGGTTTGTTGCCTCTTTATTTTCTTGATGAATTATTTTCTGGTTAAGAAGCTTTTTAGTTTCATATAGTCCATTCATTTATTGTAGCTTTTCTTTCCTTGCCTTTGAGGTCAAATTTATAAAATCCTCTTTGAACCTAAGGACCATAAGGTTATGTTTTTTTTTCTATGCAGTTTACTGTTTCAGGTCTTATGTTTAGGTCTGTGATCCATCTTGAGTTATTATTGGTACACCGTGACAGATAGCAGTCTAGTTCCATTCTTTCGCATGTGGCTTTCCCATTCTCCCGGCACCATTTATTGAAGGAGGTGTCTTTTTCCATTTTATTTTTGGCTTCTTTGCTGAAAATTGTCTGTCAATATTCATGTGGATTTATTTCTGGGGTTTTGGTTCTGTTCCAGTAGTCTATGTGTCTGTTTTTCTGACACTACGATACTCTTTTGATTATTGTTGCCCTGTAGTACAAGATGAGGTCAGGCAGTGTTATACCTCCAGCATTGTTTATTTTTTATTCTTCTTAGTATTGCTTTGGCTATTTAGGGTCTGTTGTGGATCCATACAAATCTGGTGAATTTTTTGTCCTACTTCTTTAAAAAAAATGCCATTGAGATTTTGATGGGGATTACATTAAATCTGCATACTGCTTTGTGTAATATGGCCATTTTAAGTATGTTGATTCTTCAATCCATGAACATGGAATGACTTTCCATGGTTTTTGTGTGTTTTTCAATTCCATTTAAAAATGTCTATAGTTTTCAGGGCATAGGTCTTTCACATCTTTGGTTAGTTTATTCCTGGGTATGTTATTCTTTTTGTTGCAATTGCGATAGTTTTCAATTTCTTAGTCTGAGGTTTCATTGATAGTAAATATGAATGCAATTGACTTTTATACATTGATTTTTTTTATAATTTGTACTTCCCTGATTTTTTTATGACTTTCAGGTGTACAAAACAATGTAATAGACATTTCACCCCTCACCAATAACCACCCTCCTCCAATCAACTGCCCCTCTGACACTGTATATATCTATTAAAATTCCATTGACCCTAATCCCTATGAGTACTCCACATCTCGTGACCATATGTATACTAAATTATACTTGACATAAAATAAGATTCAGCTTCAGCCTCAGCTTCAGGTGTACAGTACGGTGGTGAAAAATCTACACCATCTAGACGTGGTCTCCCTCATAAGACATGTGCCCATCAGAGACCTCACAAAATAATTACAACATAATTGATTATAGTCCCCAAGATATCTTTCACATCACCTTGGCAATATTGTAGTTACCAATTTATGCTGGCTAACCCTTCCCCTTCTCCCTCATCCCCACCCCTCTTCCATCTAGCAACAATCAGTTTTTCCTTTATATCTCTGTATTTCTGTTTGCTCATTTAGTCAGTTCTATAGATTCCACATATAAGTAAAATCATGTAGTATTTGTCTTTCTCTGACTGACTTATTTCTCTTATCATAAATGTCTCTAGGTCCATCCATACTGTCATAGATGGTAAGATTTCATTCTTCTTTATACCGAGTAATAGTCCATTGTACAAATGCATAACAGTTTATTAATCCAGTTATCTACCAAAGAGGATTTATGGTGTTTTGAAATCTTGATTATAGTAAATAGTGCTGCAATAAACAGAGGTGTATATTGTACGTTGATTTTTGTAGCTATCAACTTTACTGTACTCATTCGTTGTTTCTAATACCTTTTGGTTTGAGTCCTTAGGGTTTTCTATGTACAGCATCAAGCCATTTGGAAAAAGTGACAATTCAACTTCTTCATTCCCAATTTGCATGCCTTTTAATTTTTTTCTTGCCTGATTGCTCTGGCTAGGATTTTCAATACATATTGAAAACCAGAGGTGATAGGGGACAGCCCTGTCATGTCCTTAATGTAGAGCAATGGGATTTAGATTTTCACCACTAATCATGATTTTAGCTACGAGTTTGTCATATATGGCCTTTATTATGTTATTTTCCTTCTATACCCATTTTATTAACTGTTTTAGTCATAAATGGATATTGTATCTTGTCAAAACGTATTTCTGCATCTACTGGTATAATCATATGACTTTTGTCCTTTGTTTCTGTGTTTTATCACATTGATCAATTTGCATATGTTGAACCATCCTTGTGCACCTTGGATGAATCCCACTTGGTCGTCATGTATCTATATTTTAATGTTCTGTTGCATTTGATATTCTAGAATTTTGTATCTGTATTAGAATTTTTGCATCTGTATTTATCAGAGATATTGGTCTGTAATTTTCTTTCTGTGTTTGTTAACCTTTACCAAGTTTTGGTATCAGGGTAATATTGGCTTCATAAAATGGATAGAGAGTATTGTCTCTTCTACAATTTTTTGGAAGAGTTGGAGTAGGACATGTATTAGATTCTCTTTGAAGATTTGGTATAATTCACTAGTAAGGCTCTCTGGTTCTGCACTTTTGCTTTTGGGAAGGGTTCAGATGACTGATTCACATGCCTTACTCTTGATCTATTTAGATTTTCCAATTCTTTGTGATTCAGCCTAGGAAGTCTGTATGTTTCTAAGAACATGTCCATTTTTCCTAGGTTATTGAATTTGGTGGCATATAGCATTCATAGTATTCTTGGATGATCCTTTGTATTGCTGTGGCATCTTTGGTAACTTTCCCGCTTTCTCTGCTCATTTTTTTATATCTTTTCTCTATTTACCTTAGTGAATGCAGCTAAAGGTTTGTCAATTTTATTAATATTTTCTAACAACCATCTCTGTTGCATTCATTTTTTCTGTTTTTGTTGTTGTTGTTCTCTATTTCTGCTCTGATTATTATTTCCTTCCTTCAGCTGACTTTAGGTTTCACATGTTCTTCTTTTTCTAGTTATTTAAGGTGTAACATTAGGTTATTTATCTGGGATTTTTCTTCTTTCTTGAGATAGTCCTGTAATGATATAAATTTCCCTCTTAAATTGCTTTTGCTGCAGCCCCAAAATTTTGGTAGTATTTCCATTCTCATTTGTTTCTATGTATCTTTTGATCTCTCCTCTTATTTCTTCTTTGGTCCAGTCTTTTTTTAAAAGCTTGTTGTTTAATCTCCATATATTTGGGTTTTCCTGCATTCTTTTTGCAGTTGATATCCAAATTCAAAGACTTGTGATGTCGAGATCATGCTTGGTATGATTTCAATCATCTTAAATTTGCCGAGTCTAGTTTTCTGTCCCAATATATAGTCTAACCTTCACTAAGTTCCATGTATAGTAGAAAAGAATGTATAGTCAGTCTCATGTTCTAGGATGAAGTGTTCTATAAATGTCAATTATGTCCATTTCCTCTAATGTGTCATTTAAGGCTAATATTTATTTATTTTCTTTTGGATGATCTCTCCATAGCTGTCGATGATGTATTTAGATCCCCTACTATTATTTTGCTTTGCTCAATCTCCCCCTTAGTTCTGCTGCTAGTTGCTTGGTATATTTTGTTGCTCCCTGAATAGAGGCATATATATTGGTGACTGTTATGTCTCCTTATTTTATAGTCCCCTTTATCATTATGAAATGTTTATCTTTGTCATCCTTTTTTTTTATCCTGAAGTCTGTTTCATCTGACATCAGTATGCTCCACTTGCTTTTCTCTGAATAACATTTGCTCGGAGTGTCAATTTCTACCCTTTCACTTCGAGTCTGTATTTATTCTTGTAGCTCAGATGTGTCTCTTGGAGACAGCCCATGGATTGGGTTTAGTTTTTGATGCAATCTGCTACCCTGTACCTTTTTATTGGTAAGTTCAGTTCATTTACATTTAGGCTGATTAGTGATATATGAGCATTTCCTACCAATCTATTTTTGGTTTTCTAGTAGGACCATCTCGCTATTGTTTCTTTGCCTTTTTGTTGCTGTTTATTATATCAGTATGGTGGTATTCTATGATGTTTCTTCTTTTTTATGTTACACATTTCCAGGGGAATTTTTTTTTTGTGTTTACCATTAACTTTATGTCAAACAAGTTTCATATTGAGAGTACTCCATGTTCTTCAGCATTCTTCGCTTCTCTATTCCCGTGTCTTGATTCAGACCTTTAGTATGTCCCTTTTTATGCTTTTGATGTCACAAATTATCCCAATTTATACTGCGAGTTGATTTCTGCCCTGCAGTAACAAGCTGTATTTTTCCTTTTTCTTTTTCTTCTTTACTCTGTATGCCATGTTTAAGTGTATAGTGTCCTATTTGGTACAGGGGCTGCCATTTCCTGCTTCTGTCTATGTGTTCATAATGCTACTCAAGGTTTTGTATTCTTTTACTTTTTGGTTTCAGGTTAGACTCCTTCAGGATAGACTCCTTTAACATATTTTGTAGTGCTGGTCGTGTGTTTGAAACTTCCCTCAGCTTTTGTATGTCTGGAAATACATTTATTCTTTTTTCATACCTAAAGCATATCAATGCTGAATATATCATTCATGGCTCATAATTCCTCTTTACATAGTTTGAATATTTGATTCCACTCTCTTCTGGCTGGTAGCTGATGAAAAAGCTGATGATAATCTAATTGGCTTTCCTTTGTAGGTTACCATCTTTTCTTTTTTCTTTTCTTTTTTTTAATTAAATTTATTGGGGTGACAATTGTTAGTAAAATTACATAGATTTCAGGTGTACAATTCTGTATTACATCATCTATAAATCCCATTGTGTGTTCATCACCCAGCCATGGCTGCCTTGAGAAGTCTTTCTTTGTCATTCATTTTTGACAGCTTCAGTATAATGAGCCTTGTAGAAGGCCTGTTGGGATTGAGGTAATTATTGAGTATTTTGGGAAGTTCTTTCCAGAATTTGGGAAGTTCTCATTGAGTATTTGTTTGAATATACTCTCTGTTCCTGTTTCCCTTTCTTCTCACTCTGGTATGCCCATTATTCCTATATTGCTCTTCCTGACGAAGTCAAAAAGTTCTTGGAGAGTTCTTTCATTTCGTTTAACTCTCATGTCTCTCTCTTTTTCCGTCTGTGATATTTCCAGATTTCTGTCTTAGATATCATTGATTCTTTCCTCCATCTGGTCGGCTCTATTACTTAAGATGGTTATTTCAATCTTCATTTGTTTTATGGAGTTTTTAATCTCCTGAAATTTTATTTGGTTTTTAAAATTTCAGTATCTTTGGTAAAATGTTCATTTTGTTCTTTGATAGTGTTTCTGAGTTCATTAAAATGCCTGTACTTTCTTGCATCTTGAGTTTTTTCAGAACTGCAATCTTGAATTCTCTGTCATTTAAGTCACATATTTTCATATCTGTAAGTTCATTTTTCAGAAGACTTTTGGTTTTCTTTCTGAGCTGCCTTGTTATCTTGGTTATTCATGGCAATAATGAATTATTTATCTTCCTAGGCATGTACAGTTGTGGATTCTGCAACAGGTGAAAGGAAGGGGTGTCCTTTCCAGTAGGTGGTGGTAGAATGCTTTATTTTTCCTTCTAACTGTAGCCTTTTATTCTCTCTTGACGTAGCGTTGTATTTTCTCTGCATTTGTTCCTGCTTCTCACACAATAGGATAGGGTGTTCCCTGGAAGATGGGCTTTTCCGCTGGAACTGTCTGCCTGAGTCTCACGGCACCACCCCCGTGGGGGGATGTGGGAAGATCTGAAGTTCTAAATCTCCTCCTGCACCCATTTCAGGGCCTGTGTGTTTCAGTGTCTGTTTACCCCTGCAGGTATCCACCCAGATACATGGGGAAGGGGTGTGTTGGGTTGTAAGAGGTGGCTCTGTGTAATGGCGGCAGAGTCAGTCCTGCACTTCAGGTTCCCTACATTTTGCCAGAACTAGGTGAGCCATGGGTCTGTCTTTGGGTTGCAGTTCTCAGAACTGGAAATATTGTATTATTTTCATCCAATACTGCTGCTGTTCCACTTCTAGCACTGTGCAGGTGGGGGTAGGGCCAGCTCCTGGAGGGATCGACTAGGCTCTGTGACTATGCCGTCTGTCCTCTGCTTGGCAGTGAGGGCTTATACTGCCATTTTATCCCTTCTTCCCTCAGTCTTTGCTCCGAGATCTCTCCTAGGAGTGGTGGGTTCAGCCGTGTATATGCTGATCCCTCAGGTGAGACTGTGGGCCATAAAGGGGAGCGCTAGCAGTCAGAAGAATTCTTCCCTATCCCGCGACTGATGTAGTTACAGCTTGCAGGAAGCAGAGAGTGCTGAGCTCAACATGGGTTATTCCATCCCCCCTACCTGACCCAAATCTCAGCACTTCCTCCTTCCCTCCTCTCCTGCTTGCCCTGTTTGCCCATCTTTAGATGATTTCAGTTGCACATCTCTGGGCCTTGCCTGTCTGCTGCACAGGGAGTCCTTTGTGGAGTTAGAGCTGTTAAATTTGTTATAAAATCCGGGGAAGATTTCAAGGGGCTCACCTCACACCACCAATTCTATGATGTAATCTATCAGTGATGTTACTCTTGACATCTGTCTTTTAATGTGTACCTTTACTGGGTCAGCAAATCTAGCTTCCTCCCAGGCTGTTCACCTACAACATAAAAACTTGCTTACGTGCTTTTATAGGATTAGATGGAAGTAAGTGGTCATCAACAACTATTAGGTTGGTGCAAAAGTAATTGCGGTTTAAGAGGTTAAAAATGCAACCACCACAATTACTTTTGCACCAACCAAATAATTCATTTAAAAGCCCCTGAAACTCTCTATATAAGTGCCTCTTCCTAAGGAAAGCTACGACTAAAGAAATAACAGTCCTTTTATTTGACCCCCATATACGGGACACCTTTGACCCTCCTGTACCACCCCCTCCTCCCTCACTCTCTGGTAACCACTTACCTGCTGCGTGTGTGTATAACTTTTGGTTTCTTTGTCTTGTTTGCTAAAGCTTTGCCACAAATTACATTATAGAAATGTTCTAGGATTTAATGGGGTAAAAACATGGTCAACAGTCCTCTGGCTGAATAAAATGACTTCTGTCAACCGATCAGAGTGTCCTGCTTATTTAAATTCTGTGCAATTGGCCATGGTGTAAGACCTGAGAAATCAGGTATTTATAATTTTCTTTGCAATTAATTGCTGTCATAGTTAAAATCACATCAAATACAAAGAATAGAGCCTGTTAATCACTATATATTTACTAAATATTAAGAGAGTACATAAAATAACATTCATATGAATGAAAAATCTCTACAAAATGTCTTTGACAAGCAAAAATAAGACTCTCTCATCAATTCTGTATCTCCATGAAAGATGTGAGCTGCAAAAATAAAGCAGTACTTTAACTGTTATTTTCACTTACAGTTTGAAACAGGTAGATTTTTCTGCAACATCCAAAAAATGTATAGTGATAACCACATGTAATGTAAGAGTTTCAAAGATAAATAAAAACTACATGTCTTATAACCACCAAATGTATTTGTATACATTTGAAGATGAAACGTCTGTTAGTCTAGATCCTTTTTTTTTTCCATACCTTGGAATCCACTTCCACTACGAATTTTACAATTCCAAAGTTGGTACAACAAACACAATTTGATCTCAGCATTTAAACTACTCCTGGGCCAGTTACAGTGTTTTCCTACAAGGGTTGCAACAAAGTATCACAGAACAAGTATTTAAGGACTTGTTCAAATCAAGCTGTAGCATGAAAGCTACAACTGGTTACAGAGAGGTTTGTCAACTCCTGTTATGGAATATAGTAGATACCGGGATTTTACAGAGCCATTTAGAAGGGAACCCTTCAAGTTGGGTCCTTCCACCCCACAATTCGGTAACAAGAGGGAAAATTCTGAAAGGCAACAACAAGCTTCCCAAACAATGCAGATCCTTTTATGATCTTGTATTGTTAGTTCACCCAAATCGGTAGAGCAAGTGTCAACCACACTGTGGATTGACCTTCCACACAAAACAAGTGGCACAAGGAAGTGTGGAGGGCCACACAACTACCTGATGTGAAGAAGTTACAAACGAACGGTCCTGCTGAAGTATGACCACTAACATTCATTTGAAGTGAAAGTATACTTGACATCCTTTACTTCCTCTCAGAAAAATGGGCCCAATATTCATTCAGCAGCTGAAGTAGAACTTATAAAACATTGATAGGGGTTGTTTGGTTTTACTATCTGGGCTCTTTTTTCTATTAGATATTTTTTCCATTTTCACCCATTTTCGTTCATGAGTGTGACAGGAACACTGAAATCACATAGGAGAATATGGAACAAAATTATGAAATGCAGGATATTCCCCATTCTAAATGAAGATACTAGATAATGGTTTTTTCATTTGGACTCTGTTATAACCTGAAACTAAAGCAGTTTAGCAGTTATCATATAAACATTAAACCTATTTGTCCAATGACTCGCCTGAACATCCATCACACTTTCTGTACAAATGATATCTTCATATATATATTCTGCCACAACTCTGGGATAGTCCAGACTTGAGATCATGTCAACTTGTCCAGTGTTAAAAATATTATTAAAAAAACTAATCTGATCAAACATACTAGGCTTATTTCATATTCCAAGGCCAAGTTTTTTTCACTTCACATTTAAATGAGCTACTGAAAAAAACTATAATACTTTCTGTAGTTTTCCTTTCTATATTAGTGGACTGGAGAGTTTAAGTTAATTTCAGTTTTCACATAGGGAGCCACTGTCAGAATAAATCTAAATTTAATTATGATAATTATATGCAAGGGGCTGGGTAATTATATGATGAAGTAATGAACACATGAATAGACACACTGAAAGGACAAGGAAATGAAGGGGGAAAATAAGGCATATGTGCAATATAGTTGTGGAAGATGTACACCCTAAAACTGCAAAACTGCTAGGCACCCATCTGTATACATACCTCAATAGTTCTAAGAAAATACAGATGTGATAGGAAAAGTAAGAACACTTTTATCAGGAAACCAATACTAACCTACTACAGAAAAATTATACACAAACTATCTCTCTCAACACAGTGTTCACAGCTCATCTGATCAACTGAATCAATGCCCAGAAGAGGTCAGATCATGTGGAAAGGGGCTTTGATCTGCATTTTGTTTTCTTCACACCCTTGGGCTCAACTCGCAAGTATACTCCTGGAGCTCTTTTAGAGGAAGTGTTCAACTCTTTCTGAGACTCAAGAGCAATACAGGGCTGCATCACAGGTGTTGCTAAATTTACATCTGCTTCTTTTACAGAGTCCTTCTTTTTTAGGACTTCCACCTTCTCACGGAGCTCATTTCTTTCCATTTGAAGAGCTCTAAACAGCTTCTCTAATCGTTCCAGTTTCATTTGAAAGGTCCTATACTCTTTGTCACGAACAGATTTCTGAAAAACAAAGAAGACAGAATTTATGTAACCTCTGTACATGTAAATACAAACTAGGTTACTGAACCCAGAACATACTCTGAGCCATAATGGAAACTGCTTTTATTACTTCTTGAACTTCTGGAGCAATGCAAAAATATTAAATTCTCTCTGTTGTATTTCCTTAAACTTACCTAAACATCTTGGCTTTAAATCAAGTATTAAATTTACTTAATGAAGTATTAAGGAAATTTATCTTCTTCACTGAATATGCTAGAAATAAGAATACATTAAAATTTTCATTCCTACGTTGATTTTACTTCTCCTCCACCATTTCTGCGCCCTCATCTTTTCTCTTGTGAAATGTTATATACTAGTCCTGTCAAGTTTATGAAAGTAAGAAACTTAGTAATTGCACATGGGACATATATGTCAGCTTTACTTACAAGAAATCTGACCAAAAAATCCTCTGTTGCCTTTCCAAAAGAAGTGGAGCTAGAAAAGCAGCTGAGTTACAAGTTTGTTCTCTCTCCACAGGAAATGGGAGTAACAACATTTGTCTTTACTAAGGAATGGGGACACTCAAGTTGTGGCCCTAGAATCAGAAAACTTGTTACAAATGTGAATTTTGTGGCCACCCCCTAAATTTAATGAATCAAAAACTATGAGGGGAGCAGCATACCCATTTTAAAACAATTTATTCTGCATAAGATCACATGCTATAGAAGAAAGCAAAATCTGATGTTTTATAGCTGGCTACAACACAAACCAGACCTAATTATTTGGTGAAGGAGGTAAATACCTCACTCAAGACCATGTAATTTATTGCAGGAAAGTAATAAAACCTGCAACTAGTTTACCAAACTTCCCAAACTTCAAGTCTGCCTTAATACTGAAATAAATGAGCATGCACTGTCCAGTCATGTGAAAACTTCTCACCTCTTCAGCCATTTGCAGAAGTACTTTATGATTATCTTCCCATTTGGTGCGCCAAACTATCATTTTTTTTTCCATTTTTGCAGTTTTCTTTGTCATCTGTGAATCAACACAATTGCAAATTTAATTTCTAAGCCACGCTCCCTGAAGCTCCACAGAAACATTTCATAACGTTCCTCCCTTCCCTTTTCATAATACTTGCCTCAACCAGCTAGTAATACATATCCTGTTTCTTTGAAAATAAGAACTAGCCACACAATCAGCTCTAATGCGTCTTTTGAGCAAAAATTAATATAAGACTTGGTCCTATTTTACTACAACATAAGACCTGGAATGTGACTGTGACAATTGTGGCTGTGATTGTGATTGTGATGTGATGTGATGTGATATATAATACTGGGTCTTAATTTTTGATCCAAATGACACATTAGAGCTGATTGTCAGGCTAAGTCTTATTTTTGGGGAAACCAGGTATGCCTTTATAAAAGCAGGTGTGCCTGTCGGTTGTTAGCAGAGCTAAGAGAAGCCCCAGTGATGGTGGCAGCAGGAACCAAAGTAGGGAGCTTCATATCACCAGAAGAACAAATTTGACTCCTCAATTTCAGAGGAAATAGCAAATGAGGGCTTCAGATACTATACTCTGAAGTCTTTCAGTTAAGGCTAGAAACTCATTCTAGCTGAAGGTAGCAAGAGACAAGGCTTCCATCTCCCTACATGTATTACAAAAAAAGTGTCCATGTTTTTTACTTTTCTGGAGAGAATTAAACAAATTCATCAGATCCTTGGAAGGATAGATTAAGAATAAAACCACATTAGTATCAGAAGTAGAGGCAGGATAATTCAAGTAAGTGAGAAGGAAAGTGATGTTAAAATTACTAAATCCTTAGCTGTAGGCATCTTCACCAGCCACATGTACATTTTACTTCAGATTCTGTTGAAGATCAAATTATTACAAAGCTAAGGGCACTGTTCTTAATCCAATGGTACAAGATCCCAATTTTCAGAACTTGAGAGTAAGATTCAGCTATGCCCATCAATCACCTTAGTTTGCAATATTCCTCTACCACCTTTGTCCCAAGTAGGGATTCTGAGCCAGGCACTGTTAAGAAAACAAGGATAAGACAGAGCCAAAGCCCTATGCTATGGGTAATCACCCACAAAACTATACTACAAGGCAGAGTGAGACAAAGGCCATGGGAAGAGGGTATGGAAGGCCTGGGAAGAGTGCTAACGTACAGGGATCTTTATAGTCATCAGCAAAGAGGAATGTGTTCCAGTCCAGAGGATTCTCCAGAAGGATAGGAAACTGGGGAGCCCCTCTATCAAAACGGAGCCCCTCTCTCCATACCATGTGTGTGCTGGAGTCCAGCTCACACTTTCAGAGTTCACCCTCATTGAAGCTTCACCTGAAAGGACTGGCAGGCAGAAATAATCTGTTCAGGCTCACTGACCTTTCCACATTACTGGGTCTACAAATACCCACAGGTGGTAACTACAGCACTTAACACGACCAAGCAGTGCCCCAAATACAGCAGATACTTTCGTTGTTCTGATTTTCAGCAATGAAGAAACAGAAATGCTAAACAACTTGTCAATGGTCTACAATAAATGATGCAAGAATTGTTATTAATCCAAGAAATTTCACTAACAAGTTATGTGCTGTCAACCACTATGTAAGACCTGAAAATAATGACTACAATCTACTGACTGCTTACAAAACGCCAGGCCCCCACTGTTCCCTAATGACCTCCAGTTTTTAAAATGGCAATTTTAAAGGGGAAATGCCAAAGTAGATAGCCTGCCCCAGGGAAGTCACACAAAGCAAACAACAGGTCTCAGTGCTAGAGGCCATGCTCCTAACCAAGGTGCTCCCTGTTTTTTGCAGGACTGATGGAGATAACCAGATTCTTTGCAATTTCCTTTTAGCCCATATTCTGAACTGGAATGACCCAAACCATTTTCCACACCAAATATTAACAACTTGTTTTTAAATTCTATATGAATGCCCCTGTAATGTTGTATGTACAAATACCAAACTTAAATGAGTAAACATATTTTAGGCATTAGCTTAGATCCCGAGGCACATTCTGTTTCAATCAAAATATATTATTAATTTCCTTGGCCTGGATCCTGAAAAAATAATTTACACAACTCTTTGGGAAAGAACTTGGGAGAGATCAGTGAAGTGATGTTTGTTTGTTTAATCTACTTCTAACAACAAACTGTCTTTTATAGAAGAATTGTCTTTACCAATGATAGAATGTTGAAAGTATTGAGATAATTAGTAACTTGGGACAATTTCAGGGCATAATACCTCAATATGCCAGTGGAGCATTAGAAAAGATAAAATTAAGATCATATCAGATCAATATAGACACATCCAACTGATAATTATGCTTAAAATCATCACATGCAAACTTAATAGCAATATTCTACTATAAACACGTAAATGTGTAAATACTTTTTCAACTTCCTGTACAAAGTCTGTAAAGAGTTCACTCCTTCTTATCAGGCTAGTCTGGAAATCTTCAGTCTTATCCATATAAAGAGAAATCTAGAGGAAATAAAGTATAAAATATTCTGAGTTTCAGGTAAGTAGTTTAAAAGTCCCAAAGATTTTGAAAAGAATGTATATGGATAAACATCAGTAACTTCTTACATGCAATAATAAGAAAAACAAATGCATACTAAATCTCTGGACAGCCACAGGATGAGTAAAGTTCTTATAACCAACTTAAAATGCATTGAAATTTAGAATTTTTATTGGTTTAATATAAGAGTAAATGCTTAAAATGTACAAATATTTACTAGCTCCATCCCATCAACTATAATCAGAGCTAAAGAGTGGTGATGTAACTATAAGTTTCAAATAACCATAATGCTTTATGCACCAGCCCTTCTCCTTATATTTGAAAACCTGTTCTTGGATAAGAGCATTCCTTTAAGGGTCCTATCTGTACAGTTCTTTGCGGGCTATCAAGGCTATCTCTTTCCTTAAAGTAGAATGGTAACATAGCAGAAGCCACAGAATGGTTTGGTTGGAAAAGAAAGAATTTAGCAGGAGTACAGTTGAGAAAAAACTACAACAGGTAGAAACACCAATTTTTGTTTAACTCCACCATCAAGGAATTTTTATTCTAGGTGGAATATATGCCAATTGAATGCACAATGCAGACTCCCTTTTTCCTTCCCCCTCAGAAAAGGAGTTGGTGGGGAGCTGGGGGCAAAAGAAGGAATATGCACAGTAGTGGTCAGAAGTCTACATGGGTGAGCTGAGTTACATCTCAAGTGTGCACTAAATTTGTTATTTACAACAGAAGGGAATGCTTTAGAGATGATCTAATATAATTATTATCTTCAGGACAATAGAACAGAAGCCCATAGAAATATAGTGTTCTATGTTCCAAGGGACCATGTTCCAAGACCCCCAATGCATCATGAAACCATGGGTGATACACAACCATAGTACATACGTACACACACACACACACACACACACACACACACACACACACACACAGTCTTGATACGTTTGTTCTCTCCTATACATACCTGTGATAAAGTTTAATTCACAGTGTGGTCCAGTTACAGATTAACAATGACTAAGAATAAAACAGAACAATTTGAAGAATATACTGTAATGAAAGGTATGTAACTATGGTGTCCCTCTCTCCCTCTCACCCTCTCTGTGTCCCTGTCCCCACCACTATCTCTCATAACAGACTGGATACCCCAGTAGTATATGCAGTGTGGAGATGCTGGAAAAGGTATATGATTCATTTTATCATCCAGAACAGAGCAGGACACTCCAAGATTTCATCATGCGACTCAGCATGTGACACAGTTTAGAATTTATGAATTGTCTATTCCTGGAATTTTCTACTTAGCATGCTTGGACGGAGGTAACGGACACTACGGAAGAAGAAACCGTGGGTAAGAGGGACTTACTGTAAAGTGTTTTGCCCCGGACTAGGGGAAAAGAAGAAATGACAAGCAGAGGCCAAGAAATTGCCTTTCCACTTTCCCCTTTCATCAGTGCTGTATTAGGAATACTGAACAGATCCACATGATCAGGACGGGGAAGAAGTAGGCTATGGGATGGACTCAGCCCTCCCACAATTATCAGGAGAGATGGGCCATGTGGGAAGAATTTAAAAGCCAACTCTGCTTTATGTGAAATGGGGAAACTCACTGAAAGCATTGTTACCACTGGCATTAGTAGACAAGATGACTATGAGATATCCAAACCAGGCCTGCAGAAAGGTGAGGGCAGGGGCGAGCGTGAATCAAAATTTAGGGGCAGAATGCAGAAGAGTGCAGACTGATAACAACAGTACTCCAGAATCAGAGCTGGCCTTGAGAACTTGCTTAGAAGGCCCTCTGGTGACTTATACTGGAAAACTATCAATGGCTCCCACCTTCAAGGACATCTTCAAAATGATATACAGACTTTTTAAACCTCTTCCACATCAATTCTCTTCTCCATTTATGTGGGCAGTTGAATGCATAGGGCTACTACGTAAGGGGG
This sequence comes from Rhinolophus sinicus, assembly GCF_036562045.2. Classification (NCBI taxonomy): domain Eukaryota; kingdom Metazoa; phylum Chordata; class Mammalia; order Chiroptera; family Rhinolophidae; genus Rhinolophus; species Rhinolophus sinicus. Next base: position 665,847 of record NC_133768.1, on the reverse strand, counting down.
TTTAAATTTTCCAGAACCATGCTAACAGGATAATAATTATCATGGAAAGTACAGAAAACTTTTCATATTTAATTCCTCTTCAATTTTCACTGTAAGTTAGGCTAGCGTTACAGACTATCACTACATTATAAACGTCCCCAAAGAAACATAGCACTCAAAGAAGTTGAATGCTAGTCTTCAAGTGGTAGTGTACTTTACAACTAACTAAGGGAGTTCTTACACTAAATATCTCTCTCTCTCTCACACACACACACACACACACACACACACACACACACCATTCATTACCTGGAACAGGACCTGTGTAAATATATGCAGTTTTTTAAACTACTTATAAACAAACATGCATTTTATGCCTGTTTTATTTTCCTCGTAGAACAAAATTTGAATGATAGTAGAGAAAATATGTAGGATGATAGAAAGGTCACACTGAAATAGGCTGACCAGCCATCCAGATTTCCTTGGAATGAGGTGTTTCCTGGGACCTGTGACTTACAGTGCTAAAATCAAGGCAAGTCCTTGTCAAACCACAATTAGTCACCCGAAATCAAGCGGAAAATTCCAAGAGAACAAGCGATCTATTCTTCCATTCTAGCTGACACTGCCTTGAAATAAGGAGACCCATAAGTTCTTCTGCCTTCTGTTGTAGTTACCTGCTGTTTTAACTGTACTTCTTGATGTTTCATTTCTTCATATCTGTGCCTCGATTCTGTTGCTTCTTTTAGTAACTAGAAAACAGAAACATTCTGGCAACGTACTAATACTAATTACAATATGACCAAAATGTCAAATGACCAGATACGTAGGTTCAACCCTTCCTTGCATTATTTTAGAAAGATCCACGGGTCATGGGGTAAAACATCCTAATAACAACTGTCAATCACCGTATTTTCGATCTGTAACACTTGTGAGCACTTAGGAATGTAGGAATAACCTTTAAGCTGCTTAAAGATTAAGATTAAGAGAAAAAAAGTACCTTAGGAGTCTAAAAAGCTTAAGAAACTTTAGGGTAAGTTGTAGTCATTGAGGTGAAATTAGAAACCTGCAGTTAGAAGCAAACAAAACAACAAAACACGTAAAAAAAAGCTATGATTCTTGACATTATCTGGGTGGTTTAGAAGCCTCTTTATTCTGGCAGAATTGAGGTGAGACTGGTGGAAAGGGTATGAAGCAAAACCATCAGAAGAGAGATCATGTTTTGGAATACATTTTCAAAAGCTGTGGAGAGCAGGGGATAGGTGAGTTTTAAAGAAAATTATACAGTGAACTTGCAAAGTAGATAGTTCTGAAATTCAGTCTTTGAATTTCTGAAGCAAAATCATACACATAGTCTAAACAAGCCTTAAAGGTACTTGAACCACCAGAAAGTACACACATGTAATACATATAGGTGTGTACCTGTGTACGTGTGTTTACTGTGTATTCCAAGTCAAAAATGGCAAATATTTCTTCGGTTGGGCAATAGACCACACTATTGGCATGCACTGAAAGGTCCACGTTGTGAAAATGCACCTATGTAAGCTCAGACTCACACTTAGTACGAGTTGTTCACATTACGAGGAAGACTCAGGAACTAAGTATTCCATACCACGCTTTACCACAAAGCTTAGGCAACTCGATGACACACTGGATGGGATAGTACACACTGTTACATTCATTCTCTGCTTTATTTAAGTTAACCCTATATAGTTTACGCCGTGTATATTACTATGGGGATTTCACTATGATTACAATTATTGATAGGTAAAATACTCTGAACATACACTCAGTGGACACTGTGACATGATTGGGAAACAGAGAATTCTGTTAAATTTTATGACAAAATTATACCAGTGTAGTTACTCATGGTTGGTAAACTTGTTGTGAAATCTAATTGCCTCTAGCTTGACAGGTCTAGCTTGTCAAATAACTGTCACTATTTTGAACCTGCTGAGCATTATCTAAAAAATCAAGTTAATACTCTACACACAAGAAAAGTAAAGCATGTGCAAATGACTCCACCAACTTGATCTAAAAATTACGGTATATTTTTATATGAAAATACCATCAGAAATAAAAGAGCATGTATTCTAACATTTCTCCATCTAGACAATGAAAACCCATTTTGCATGACTCACGTCTGTGTAAAATACTGAATGAGTTTAACCGTTATAAATGGCTTTGGTTACAATTTAGTATTTTTTTTTAAGAAATAGAACTTACAAACTCTCTCTCCCTTTGATGATTTTCATCAGTTTCCTTTATTAGTTCGATTATTTGCTGAAGCTTGGAATCCACCAGCTGTTGTTGAAGTCCCTTCTGTTTGAACACTTTATCAATATCCTGCAGGAGAAACAAAATATCTTCTGTCACTTAATAAGAAAGGGTACACTATTGGTGATGAGATATAAGACAAATTGCAGTATCTCACTTTCCTGTTTTTCCTGCTAATCCAGTAATAACTAATAACACTGGATCTTTATGTCCATCTGCTTGAGGAGCATCTATTTATAGCACCTTACAAACCTTCCTGCACCTGCTAGAATGATCCCAACTGACTACCTACCCAGTGCCATCCTTGGTTGTAGGTGAGCTGCCCCATCAATGGCTTTGTATTTACTGTTTCTACTTTACGTTAAAAATTGGGCCCAAGCTATCACTGAAAAGATGGACAAGGACATCAAACAATTAAATGATTTCATCATACACACATAATTCCTGGACATTTTTTTCCCCTCATTAAATTTCCATGTATTTCTTAGGGGTTAAATCCTGGCACAGTGGATGGTCTTAGATAAACTCTACCCCTTGATGAATCGTGTTCCCTTACCTATAAAAGTTCATAAGGCCATCTACATTATGGAGTTACTATAAGAAATGACAAAATGTTTAAACTATTTAAATATTTAAGGTGCTTGTTGCCTGACACATATAGGACACCTGGTAACAGAAGTAGTTGTTATTTTTTCCCAAATCAAATTGTTAACTTGTATTTATGTACGATAAAATCAACACAATATCGTTCTCAGATGGAGACTAAAATGTCTTTTAGTCACAATATTGCATATGATAGGAAAAAATGCTGCTTGCTAACAGGCAATCTAATAAACTTTTAAGGAGGGCACCTAGTTGGCTTCCATTGCAAACAGCCTGATTAGATTATTTAATTATTCCCCCACCGAAAAAGAGAAAATTATGTAATAGCTAAAATAAACAAGATTAATAAGAGATAAGACATATACATGTACTTTCCAAATTCACTGCATTAATAATGAATACAGTCAACTTGCTAGCTGCATAAGCAACTTACAAAAACCCACAAAGGCATTCCTATAGACTAACAATGAAGTCTCAGAAAAAGAAATAAAACATATAAACAAACAATTCCTTCTGCAATTACAACAATAAGAATAAAATACCTAGGAAGAAACTTAACCAAAGATGTAAGAAACCTACATATTGAAACGATAAGACATTTTTAAAGAAATTAAAGATGATACAAAGAAACGGAAAGATGTTATGTGTTCATGGATTGGAAAATTCAACATGCTTAAGATGGCCATGTTACCCAAAGCAATATACAGATTTAATGCAAGCTCCTTCAAAAATCCCAATGGCATTTTTTAAACAAATAGAACAAAAAAATCATCAGATTTGTATGGAACCAAAGACCCTGAAAAGCCGAAGAAATCCTTAAAAATAGAATAATGCTGGAGAGATAACCCTCCTAGATATCAGCTTGTACCACAGAGCTAAAATAATCAAAATAGTATGATGGTGGCAGAAAAACAGACACACAGAAAAATGGAATAGAACTGAGAGCCCAGAAATAATCCCACATAAATATGGACAGATACTTTTCGACAAAGGAGTGAAAAACATACAATGGAGAAAGATAGCCTCTTCAAAATGGTGCTGGGAGAACTGGAATGCCACATGCAATGGAATGGAACTCGACTGCTATCTGTCACCATGTACAAAAATAACTCACAATGGATCAAAGACTTCAACATAAGAGCTGAAACAATAAACTGCATAGAAGATAACATAGGTACTAAACTTACGGGCCTGGGGTTCAAAGAGGATTTTAATGAATTTAACTTCAATGGTCAGGAAAGTTAAAACTAAAATAAATGAATGGGACTGTATCAAACTAAAAAGCTTCTGCACAGCAAAAGAAACCATCAACAAAACAGTCAACCAACCGAAGGGGAGAACATATTTGCAAACAACATGTCAGATAAGGGACTAATATCCAAAATATATAAGGAAAACATTTAACACAACAACAATGAAAAAACAAACAGTCTAATTAAAAATGGGCAGAGGACCTGAAGCGACATGTCTCTAAAGAGGACATATAGATGGCCAATAAACATATGAAAAGATGCTCAATATCACTAATCATTAGACAAATGCATATAAAAATCACAATGAGATAGCACCTCACATTAGTTAGAATGGCTATCGTCAGGAAGATAAATAATAAAAAGTGTTGGAGAGGCTGTGGAGAAAAAGGAACCATCATACACTATTGGTGGGAACACAGACTGGTGTAGCCGCAATGGAAGGCAGTATGGAGATTCCTCAAAAAATTAAGAATAGAATTTCAATATAACCCAGCAATCCAGCTCCTGGGTATCTACCCTGAAAATCTGAAAATATTTATCTGTAAAGACATATGTTCTCTGATGTTCACTGCAGCTTTTTCAGGGAGGCCAAGACATGAAAACAAGCAAAGTGTCCTTCCATAGATGATTGGATAAAGAAGATATGGTATATATACATAATAGACTATTCTGCCATAAGAAAAGATGATATAGTACCATTTGAGACAACATGGATGGATCTTGACATTATTATGATGTAAGAAGTAACTTGAAAGAGTTGAGAATGATATGATTCCACTAATACGTGGGATATAAAACTGAAAACAGAAAGAAACAAAGGAATAAGACCCAGAAACACAGAAACAAAAACTCATAGACACAGAGAATAGTTTAGTGGTTACCAGAAGGTACGTGGAGAGGGGGGTAGTAGATGAGGGTAAAAGGGATCAAATATACATACGATGAGGAAAAGAGAACCTGACTCTGGGTGCTGAACACACAATGTGATATATAGATGTTGTATTACACAATTGCACACCAGAAATGTATGTAACTTTACTAACATATGTCACCCCAATAAACTTGAATTAAAAATATATACGTACACATTTACCCCCACATCGACCCCCCAAAAAAAAGAAAAGAAAAAAGAGAAACAACAGACTCTGTGTGGTGAATACACAATTTGATATATAGATGATGCATTACAGAACTGTACACATAAAACCTAAGTAAATTTACTAACAGTTGTCACACCAATAAACTTTACTTTAAAAAAAAGAATAAGACGTCATAAAAATGGTGGCATGAGGTGACCCTCTGGAAATCTCCCCTGGAATTTACAATAAATTGAACAATTATAACTCCACAAAGAACTCCCTGCGCATCAGACAGGTAAGACAAACAGGCTCACTACACAAATCTCCTAAAGGTGGGCAAACTGAACGAGCAGGGAAGGAGGGAAGAGAGAAGTACAGAGACAGGGTCACACGGGCACAGGCTGCAGACCTAGCTTGGTGCTCCGAGTTAGCTGCATCCCGGAACTACCTCAGCTGCGGGAGAGAGAAGAACTCCGACTGCTAGGGCTCTGTTTATGGCCCACAGAGGTGAGGGGACAACATATAACACGGCTGAACCCAATGCTCACAGCAGAGACCTGGGAGCAAAGACTGAGAGAAGAAGGCTGAAAACGGTGGTTTAGGCCCTCACTGCCAAGAAGAGAATAGAAGCCTTAGGCACTGAGTCTGGCCGCCCTCTGCTTAACCTCCTAGAGCTTGACCCGCCCTAACATGCCATGTGCTAGAAGTAGATCAGTAGCAATGTCAGATCAAAATAATAGAATATTTTCACTTCTGAGATCTGTGGTCCACAGACTTAGAATTGCAGACCAACTCGTTACAGCAAAGGGGAGGGAGCTGTGGGAGCAGGACTGGTTGTGGTGGTAGTCGCCGCCACTGCTCTGGCTACATCTCAAATGCCTATCCTCACCTGTCATGGAGTATCTCTGCAGGAGTAAACAGAGCTGCTGAAGCACAAAGGCTCTAATTTGGGGCAGGAAGAGCTTTCAAACATCAGAAAATCTCCAAATCCCCCCATGGAGGAGGTGCCATATGACCAAGGACAACTGTTCACAGAGGAGAAGTCCGCTTTCCAGGGAATTCCCCCATTGTGTGAGAGCCCGTTTACTGCACAGAAAACACCACCACAGTGTGAGAGAGTATGAAAGGCTGCATTTGGAGAGAAAACAAAACATTTTACCAACATATACTGGAAAACAAGAGAAAGACCTTTTTCTATTAACCTGTTGCAGAACCTACTCCTGTAGATGACTAGGAAGAGAAATAATAAATTATTAATGACCATGAAAACCCAAGAAAACAAGACAGCTCAAAAGAAAATGAAAAGTCTCCACATAATGAACTTAAAGATATGGAAATATGTGATTTAAATGACATCGAATTCAAAACAGCTGTTCTGAAGAAACTGAAAAAGAAAAAAAAACATGGAAGAAAACATAGGAATCAATTTAATGAACTGAGAAACACAATCAAAGAACAAAATGAACATTTTACTAAAGAGATTGGAATTAAAAAACAAAACAAAAAAACAAATAGAATTTCTGGAGATTAAGAACTCAACAAAAGAAATGAAGAATGAAATAGTAAGCTTAGGCAGTAAAGTTGACCAGATGGAGGAAAGAATCAGAGACACCAAAGATAGAAATCTGGGAATGACATGGATGGAAGAAGAAAGAGACTTGAGACTTAAAAAAGAATTGAAAGAACTCTGAAAGAACTTTCTGACTCCATCATAAAACCAATAAAGCATAAAGGGCATACAAGAAAGAGAAGAAACAAAGAAGGGAACAGAGAGTATATTCAAACAAATAGTCCATGTGACTTCCCAAACTTGTGGAAAGAACTGGATCTCTGAATCCCAGAAGCAAACAGAACTTCTAATTACCTTAACCCCAACAGGCCTTCTCCTAGGCACATTGTATTGAAGCTGTCTAAAATCAACGACAAAGGAAAAATCCTCAAGGCAGGCAGGGAAAAGAAGACGGTAACCTACAAAGGACAGCCCATTAGAATATCACCTGATTTTTCAGCAGAAACTCTACAAGCCAGGAGGGAGTGGAACAAATTTTCAAACTATTGAAAGAGAGAAATTATGAGCCAAGAATAATATACCCAGCAAAGATATCCTTTAGATATGAAGGAGGAGTAAGGACCTTTCCAGACATACAGAAGCAAAGGGAATTTTCTAACACACAACCTGCACTACAAGAAATACTAAAGGAGGCTATTCAACCACCATCAACGGGAGCAATTTGTGGGAACCAAAACATAAAAAGGGAGAGAGTAAAGACCTGAATCAGAATATGGCAATGGAGAAAGTGAGCATGCTGAAGAAAATGAATACTCTAAATATCAATCTTTCTTTTACATAAACTAATGGTAACCATTCAAAAAAGAATTGAAATATATACTGTAATAAAAAAAGAAACAGAGGGAAAAACATCATAGAATACCACCACACAGAAATAACAGACAACAACAAAAAGGGAAAGTTACAATGTAGACACAGTCTTCCAGAAAACAGAAGATAGAATGATAGGAAATTCTCACATATCAATAATCAGCCCAAATGTAAATGGACTGAACTCACCAAAAAGACACAGAGTAGCAGACTGGATCAAAAAATTAACCCAACCATACATATGCTGTCCCCAAGAGACACATTTCAGTTACAAGCACAAACATAGAGTCAAAGTGAAAAGGTGGAAATTGACACTCCAAGCAAATGGTATCTAGAGAAAATCAGGTGTAGCCATACTGATATCAGATGAAACAGATTTCAGGGTGAAAAAGGTAACAAGAGACAAAGATGGACATTTCATAATGGTAAAGGGGACTATACAACAAGAAGAAATAACAGTCATCAATATTTATGCCCCCAATCAGGGAGCACCGAAATATACCAAGCAACTACTAACAGAACCAAAGGGAGAAATTGACCAAAACACAATTATAGTGGAGGACCTAAATACATGATTGACAGCTATGGATAGATCATCCAAACAGAAAATAAATTAAGAAATTGCAGCCCTAAATGACACATTAGACGAAATGGACATAACTGACATTTATAGAGCACTTCATCCTAAAACATCAGACTATACATTTTTTCTAGTGTACATGGAACATTCTCAAGGATAGAACATATATTGGGACATAAAACTAGTCTCAGCAAATTGAAAAAGATTGAAATCATACCAAGCATATTCTCTGATGACAAGGCTTGAAATTGGAGATCAACTGCAAAAAGAAAGCAGGAAAAACCATCAATATGTGGATATTAAACAACGTACTTTTAAAGCAGGACTAGGTCAAAGAAACAAGAGGAGAGATCAAAAGAAACACAGAAACAAATGAGAATGAAAATACATCCTACCAAAATTTTGGGGATGCAGCGAAAGCAGTTTTAGAGGGAAATTTGTATTATTACAGGCCTATCTCAAGAAACAAGAAAAATCCCAAATAAATAACCTGTCATTATACCTTGCAGAATGAGAAAAAGAAGAACAAATGAAACCCAACGTCAGCAGAAGAAAGGAAATAATAAAAATCAGAGCAGAACTAAATGAAATAGACAACAAAGAGAAAATAGAATATAATAATGTGACAAAGAGCTGGTTCTTTGAAAAGATTAATAAAAATAGGCAAACTCTTGGCTAGACTCACTAAGATAAAAAGACAAAACACACTAATACACAAATCAGAAATGAGAGAGGGGAACTTATCATGTATGCCACAATTATACAAAGGAAAATCCTAGAATACAATGAAGGACTATATGCCACCAAATTCAATAACCTAGAAGAAATGGACAAGATGTTCTTAGAAACATATAGCCTTCCTAGGCTGAATCATGACGAATTGGAAAATCTAAATAGACCGATCACAGTAAGGAAATGGAATCAGTCATCCAAAACCTTCCCAAAAGCAAAAGTCCGGGAGCAGATGGCTTCACTACCGAATTCTACGAAACCTTCAAAGAGGATCTAATACCTCGCCTACTCAAACTCTTCCAAAAAACTGAAGAAGAGACAGTACTCCCTAACTCATTTTATGAGGCCAACATTACCCTGATACCAAAACCTAGTAGGGACAACACAAAAAAGAAAACTACAGACGAATATCTCTGATGAACACAGATGAAAAATCCTAAACAAAATTCTAGCAAATGGAATGCAACAATACATTAAAAAGGTTATTCATCACGACAAAGTGGATTTATTCCAGGGGCAGGAGGATGGTTCAACCTACGCAAATCCATCAATGTGATACATCACATAAACAAAATAAAGGACAAAGTCCTATGATTATATCAATTGATGCAGAAAAAACATTTGACTAGATATAACATCCATCTATGATTAAACACATAGTAAAATAGGTATAGAATGAAAATGCTTGAAACTAATAAAGGCCACATATGACAAAAACTCAGCTAATCTCATAATTAACGGTGAAAATCTGAAGCCCTTTGCTGTAAGTTGAAACACGACAAGGCTGTCCCCTAACACCTCTGCTTTTCAACATAGTGTTGGAAGTCCTTGCCAGAGCAATCAGGCAAGAGAAAGAAATAAAAGGCATCCAAATTGGGAATGAAGAAGTTAAATTGTCACTCTTTGCAGATGACATGATGCCATATATAGAAAACCCTAAAGACTCCACCAAAAAGCATTAGAAATAATCAACGAATACAGTAAAGTTGCTGGCTACAAAATCAACGTACAAAAGTCCATTGCTTTCCTATACACTAACAATGAAATATCAGAAAAAGAAATAAAAATAAATAAAGAAAAACTATTCCTTTTGTAATTGCAACAAAAGGAATAAAATATCTAGGAATAAACTTAACCAAAGATGTGAGAGACCTATATGCTGTAAACTATAAGACATTTTAAAAAAGAAACTGAAGAAGACACAAAGAAATGGAAAGACATTCCTTGCCCATGTATTGGAAAAATCAACATAGTTAAAATGGCCATATTGCCCAAAGCATTATACAGATTAAATGCAATCCCCATCAAAATCCCAATGACATTTTTTAAAGAAGTAGAACAAAAAATCATCAGATTTGTTTGGAACCACAAAAGACCCCAAATAGCCAAAGCAATCCTAAGAAAAAAGAACAATGCTGGAGGTATTACACTCCCTGACTTAATTGGTACGAAAGGGCAACAATAACAACAGCATTGTATTGGCAGAAAACCAGACACATAGGCCAAGGGAATAAAATAGACAACCAGAAATAAAACCACATAAATATGGAGAGATAACTTTTGACAAACAAGCAAAAAACATACAATGGAGAAAAGATAGCCTCTTCAATAAATGTTGCTGGCAGAATTGGAAAGCCATGTGCAAAAGAATGAAACTGGATTGTTATCTGTCACATATACCAAAATTAGTTCAAAATGGATCAAAGACTTAAGCATAAGACCTGACACAATAAACTGCATAGAAGAAAACATAGGTACTAGTCTTATGGACCTTGGGTTCCAAGAGCATTTTATGAATTTGACTCCAAAGCCAAATTAGTAAAGGCTAAAATAAATGAGACTATATGAAACATAAAAGCTTCTGCACAGCAAAGGAAACCAACAACAAAATGAGGCAACGAACTGAATGGGAGAAGATTTTTGCAAAGAGTGCCTCTGATACATGGCTAATATCCAAAATACACAATGAACGCATACAAGTCAACAACAAAAATACCAAACACCCAACTGAAAAATGGGCAGAGGACCTGAGGAGGCATTTCTCCAAAGAGGACATACAAATGACAAATAGACATATGAAAAAATGCTCAACATCACTAAACATCAGAGAAATGCAAATAAAAACCACAATGAGGCATCGCCTCACACCAGTTAGAATAGATATCCAGAAGACAAATAAAATAACAAGTGTTGGAGAGGCTGTGGAGAAAAAGGAACACTCATATACTGTTGGTGGGAATGCAGACTGGTGCAGCTGCAATGGAATGCAGTGTGGAGGTTCCTCAAAAAATTACAAATAGAATTACCATATGACTCAGCAATTCCTCTCTTGGGTATCTACCCCTAAATATCTGAAAACATTTATACATAAAGACAAGTGTGCTCCAATGTTCATTGCAGCTTTATTTACAGTGGCCAAGACATGGAAACAACCAAAATGCTCTTTAATAGATTAAGAAGTTGTGGTATATATACACAATGGAATTCTATTCGGCAGTAAGAAAAGATGAAATAGGACCATTTTTGATAACATGGATGATCTTGAGATTATAATGCTAACTGAAATAAGTCAGAAAAAGTAGACAACCATATGATTTCACTGATATGTGGTATGTTAACCAAAAACACCTAAAGAACAAGACCAGCAAATGAGAAACAAAAACTCATAGACAAGACAATAGTTTAGTGGTTACCAGAGGGTAAGGGGGGAGATAAGGGGGGAGGTGAGGGTAAAGGGGACCAAATATATGTTGATGGAAGGAGAATGACTCTGGGTGGTGAACACACAATGTGACTTATAGAGGATGTAATACAGAATTGCATACCTGCAATTTATGTTACTTTACTAACAACTGTCACCCCAATAAACTTTAATTAAAAAAAAGAAAAATATACAATTGGATAAACATCAGAGTTTTTATTCTGGTACTAAAATACACAAGAGGTCTGACAATTAAGTTTGCGAAATTGCTGCCACAATGTTGCTAATCTTTTTTTTTTGTATCAGAGGGATAGTTCATTATGAATTTGGACCAATTGAACAGTTAACCAGTTTACTAGTCAGAAGTGTTGAAAAGGCAGTATGGAAAAATTAGATGTAAATATATCGTGATGGAAGGAGAACTGATTCTGGGTTGGGAACACACAATGGGATTTATAGACGATGTAATACAGAATTGTACACCTGAAACCTATGTAAGTTTACTAACAATTGTCACCCCAATAAACTTTAATTAAAAAAGAAACAACAACAGCAAAAAACCAATAAAACAAAAACAAAGACAAAAATTAGATGACCTGAACTTTTCACCAACAATTCATGGCTCCTGTATCATGACAATGCAGCAGGTCACAGCGCAATGTCTGTGAGGGAGTTTTTAGTTAGTAAACAAATACCTGTATTGGAACACTCTGGAAACTCCCTCGATATGGCTGCGGATGACTTCTTTCTTAACCCGAAGACAAAGGAAACATTGAAAGGAAGACATTTCCATGACGTTCAGTATATGAAGAGTAATAAGTCAATAGCTCTAATGGTCATTCCAGAAAAAAAGTTCCAAAATTGCTTTTAAGCGTGGACTAGGTGCTGTCATTGGAGCACAGCATCTTCCCAAGGGGAGTACACTTTCAAGATGACTGTAGTAATATTCAGCAATGAAGTTATGTTGCCCTTTCTAGGTGAGTTCACAAACTTAATTGTCTGACCTCAAATACAACTTATGTATCTTTACCCATTTTAATTGGTCAGTTTTTTCAATTATTAACTTTAATCTATTCAATTATTAACTTTAATCTGTTGTTCTGTAATGAATGCAACAAACACAAAAAAAATCACAAACCATTTTACTGAATTTAAGCACAATAATGGCAGGGGATGCATCCTACGAAAAATCCAAAACCACTTACTCCTTGCACAATCGATCTCTGAATGGTAGGAAACTAAAATGAGCAGGTTAACACCAAACTGGCTTCCAATCTAGATACTACCTGACTTCCATAGTAGGTTGTAAAATAAATGTAATGATCAGGTTTGGCAGCCACTGATCATCCCCATAAAGTTTTTTTCACTGGTTAAGTGGATACCAAGAGGAGTGGTGATGGAATAAATGGTTCATGGTGGTGTTTTTTCTCCCTAACAGTATAGTAGGTGGAATTCAAAGGTGATTATATATTGTAACAGATTATCAGAGAAGTTTGAGGTATTGAGTATTTTGGGGCCACATATTTATTTGTTGTTAGGCTAGATATGGGGGGAAAAACAATCTGTACATGAAAATCACTTTATTCCCATACCACGTGTCAAACAAGTAGAATTTAACCTGTCTCCTGAAAATTACCTCACTTGTCCAAATCCACTGACGCCTGTGAAAATCCCAAGTAGTCCTTCCATTCTCATGGTGCCTAGTCCTTTCTTAAGATTGTCTGACTTCCACTGTACACATACAAAAGCTGTAAAATGCTGCCTTATGATGTTAGTTTTAAGTTAGCAATGAATGTGAAAAGCTTTGGTAAAATGAGCTAAATAAAGAAAAGGTCTTTTTTTACCTCCTTGCTCAGTGTGCATTGTCCACTCAGAGTCTTCAGCTTCTCTCCCAATTCAATGTTTTCCTGATGGAATTTGGCACTGTGTATTTCACACCGTTCCAGCTGTACTTGGATTTCGTTTAAAGTAAATTGCAAATGTGAAGTGGCTTTTTTATGACCTTTTTCTTCTTCTTGTGCTTGCTGCATATTTTCTTCCTTATTATCCAAAATAATTAATGTCAATAGAATAAACCTACAGATAAAGGGCTCAAAAATGATGCTACTGCTAGCATTGTGGGTTCATTTAATGTTGCCCAGGTTTTGTTTCTGACAGACAATTTCTTCTCCTGATCTATGACTAGAAAGCTCTCTTTAAAAGCAACCACATTTTCTTTAGTAAATAATCAGAGACACAAAGTACCCTGCTATAAAATAAGGGAAATCTCACCATCTGGATGGATATTACTTGCAATAAAGTACAAGTGAGGAGCTTCTCCACAGAGTCCGCTTAGCTCCTTCCACATTATTTTCCTAACTACCCTACTCAGTGGTTAAGGCAGGCTATCACCCGCATCACATCAGCCGGAAGAAATTATCACCTCTAACAGCTTACTTTTTGTGTTACACCTTCCATTCCATAGAGGGCAAGGGACAAATGAAACCTTTATTTTAAAAAGCTTACTTTCCATTATTCCTATGATATAAGCATCAAAGACCTTTACCTAAATAATTATCAGTGAAGTCAAAATTTTCACTTGATATGGAGGACAGGGGGACAATCATCTATTTTTATTCTATCAAAATCCAAGGTTTCAAAAGCAAGGAAAAGAACACCCTCATACCAGGTGAGGATTAGTTTCTCACCTGGTCCTGCATTCTAGGACCGGGGGTGTTTGCTGTGATAGGGTAATTAGAGATTCTGCTTACTTGAAATCATACTTCAACTGTACCTTTTTACCTATTGCTACAAGCAGACATGTTTCCATCATGGGAATTACTTCTAATTATTCTGCTCTTTCCTTCATTCCATGTCAATGCAAATCTTGATACCTGCTCCCGCTTGCTTTATCATCAACCACGGCAAAAGTAACAGTCTCAAGTATTTAGCAACTGAACAGCTCAAGAGCCAGAGAGTAGTTAAGTAAACTAGCCAATCAGCATCCTGTACAACCTGCTTTTCATTCTCAAACACATTCCGACTCAAGTGTATTGCTACTCGTTTCTTCACTTCAGCTAGACTGTTCCCTGCTTATGCAAGGACGACATGATAATCAACTATATTAATGACCACCAGAATATCTGGCAAACTTGAGCTTCCTAAGCAGGAAAACTGTGATATAACATTCGTCAGCAAGACACTAGGTCCCCTGTGATCAAATGTGAGGACCATGAAGGAGCTCTTCCTGCATCTGAAAACAAAAGTTACATAGAAAGAGAATCTTAGATTTACAATGACCTCACTACACAGCACGAGCTCAAGTAAAATACGCATCAATGTAGTAGGTGTCTAAGAACCCACAAGCCCTCTCTTCTCTCTGGTCAGGAACCTAATCTACCAGAGGTTTCAAATAGCCCAGAGGCCACGACTATAACTAAATCTGCTAAAGAAAGTGAAGCAAGGATTTACTTCAGATAGATGCACAGTGAACCAACTAACCTTTAATGTCTTGTTATGACGCTGAAGTTCCCTGTGAAGTGACTTTAATTTGCTCCTCACCAAGGTAGCTTTGCTGTGTTCACTCCACAAATGAACTGTCTCTTTCACAATCTGGGCTTGTGTTTTCTTCAGACTCTCCATTTGCCTCTGATTATTCCTGTTATCCTCCAGCTAAAGTAATAAGCAAGTTACTTGTAAAAAGTACAGTAAAACATCTGAGTCACAGGTCAAAGAATTGGAAGTACAGTCATGGAAACTTTTCCAATACCCGCTTACTCAGTTGTGGAAGGAAAGTACACAAATAATTAACTGTACAAAGAAACCCAATCTGAATGCCTTTTTTCTTAAAAACAAAAATGAATCTTTTAGGAAAACTTCTTATGAATCAACACCACCTAGTTTTACTTTTCTTCAAAAACATACAAAAACTAGTTACTGAAACAAATAACCAGCCCTCAGGAATCCTCGTGGGGACACACTATTACAGATAGAGAGCAAATTTCTCTATTTTACCCTAACAGATAAAATGGCAGTCTTCCTGACACTTCAATAAAGCTTTCTTGAAGAACAGATGTTGACAAGTCAAACATCTGAAGAGCAAGTACCTCATGCCCAAAAAGCCTGTCAAGCAACATATTCACGGATATTAAAAACACTTTCATTAGATCACATATATACAGCTATTAAGAACACCTTCATTGACACATTAAAGAACTAGAAAAAGAAGAACAAATGAAACCCAAACTCAGCAGAAGGAAGAAAATAATTTAAATCAGAGCAGAACTAACTGAAATAGAGAACAAAAAAACAACAGAAAAAATTAATGCAACAATGAGCTGGTTCTTTGAAAAGATTAATAAAATTGACAAACCCTTGGCTGGACTCACCAAGCTAAAAAGAGAAAAGACACAAATAAACAAAATCAGAAATGTAAGAAGGAAAGTTATCACGGATGCCACAGAAATACAAAGAATTATTCAAGAATACTATGAAGGGCTACAGAAATGGACACGTTCTTAGAAACTTATACTCTTCCTAGGTTGAATCATAAAGAATTGGAAAATCTATATAGACTGATCAACAGTAAGGAAATCGAATCAGTCATCCAAATCATTCCCAAAAGCAAAAGTCCAGAACCAGATGGCTTCACTAGTGAATTCCACCAAACATTCAGAGACAATCTAATACCTGTCCTACTCAGACTCTTCCAAAAATGGAAGAAGAGACAATACTCCCTATCTCATTTTATGAGGCCAACATTACCCTGAGGTACCAAAACCTGGTAAAGATAACACACACACACACACAAATTACAGACGAATATCTCTGATGAATACAAGTGCAAAAATCTTAGACAAAATTCTAGCAAAACAAATGCAACAATGCATTAAAAAGATTATTCATCATGACCAAGAAGGGTTAATCTCAGGGGTACAAGGACAGTTCAACATATGCAAATCCATCAATTTGATACACCACATAAGCAAAATGAAAAACAACAATCATATGATTATATCAATAGGTGAAGAAAAAGCATTTGACTAGATTCAACATTCATTTATGATTAAAACACTTAATCGATTGGGTATAGAAGGAAATACCTTAACATAAAAAAGGCCATATATGACAAACCATCAGCTACTATCATAATTAATGGTGAAATACCGAAGCACTTTGCTCCACCCAGGAACATGACAGGGCATCATACTTTTGGAAGTCCTAGCTAGAGCAATGGGGCAAGAGAAAGAAATAAAAGACATCCAAATTGGAATGAAGGAGTTAAACAGTCACTCTTTGCAGATGGCATGATGTTATATATAGAAACAATAAAGACTCCACCAAAAAGCAATTAGAAACACTACACGAATACAGTCAAGTTGCCGGCTACAAAATCAATGTACAAAAAGTTAAATTGTATTTCTCTATATTAACAATGAAAAATCAGAAAAATAAATCAATCTATAAATAAACAAAACATTTCATTTGCCAATAAATACACAAAAAGGACATATTCCTATGGCCTAAATAACATATGAGAAAATGTTCAACATCACTAATCATCAGAGAAATGCAAATAAAACACACAATATACCACCTCACACCAGTTAGAATGGCTAACATCAAAATGAGAAATAATAACAAGTATTGGAGAGGCTGTGGAGAAAAAGGAACCCTCATATGCTGTGGGAATTTGGACTGGTGCAGACACTATGGAAGGCAGTGTAAGAGATGCCTCAAAAATTAAGAACAGAGTTACCATATGACCCAGTAATGTCTCAACTGGATATCTACCCCAAAAATCTGAAAACAGTTATTCATAACGACATGTGTGCTCCAATGTTCACTGCAGCTTTATTTATGGTGGCCAAGACATGGAAACAACAAAAACGTCCTTCAACAGATGAATGGATAAAGAAGTTGTGGTATGTAAACCCACTGAAATACTATTTGGCAGTAAGAAAAAAGGAAATAGTACTATTTTTGACAACATGGATGGATCTCGAGATTGTAATGCTAAGTAAAATCAGTCAGACAGAAAAAGTAGAGAACCGTATCATTTCACTGATATGTGATATATAAACCTTAAAATAATAAAAGACGACAAACAAATGAAGAACCAAAAATTCAGAGACAGAATGATGTCATAGGAATGGAAGCAGGGAGGCAGACTTCTTGAGTTCTCCTCCGGATCTTACCACAAACGGAACATCTCTAACCCATCAAAGGACTCTCTGCTCATCACACAGAACAGCTAAGAGACTAGTATGAGGATTACTTGAAGGTGGGCAAATTGGGCGAGCAGGGCAAGAGGGAAGGGAGCGGAGTGGAGACGTGGCCGGCATCCGCGGCTGCAAAGATGCAGAGGATCCCAGGACAGAACAGAGACCACCAGAGCCAGGAGGTGGGCTCTTTCCCTGCGTCCCACAACTGATCTCTCCCATGGAGACAACAGCATATCCAGCATTTGAGGCAGTAACCTCAGCTGAGACTTCCAGTTGGGCCCTAGGTTGTACAAAGGACGTAAGCTCCATACCTGGGCCCCTCCCTGCACTGTCCCAATACTACCCCTGCCCTTCCAGAGACTTCAGCTGGCCCCTGAACTGAGGAGTAGTGTCAGATTACAGAGGAACCTTAGTGCTCAGGATCTGGGAAGAACAGTGTGCAGCTCTGACCCAGGGAAGCGGCTGGGAGGAGTGTGCTATTGCTGGGCTGGGAGAGAAGAGACTTCCCCACCCCCAACCACCACCTTTTCTGGTCTTCCGGAAGAGTATGACACTGCTGGGCTGGGAGAAAGAAGACCCCTCCATCCCCAGCCCCCATCCTTTCGGGCCTACCTAGGGCAGGGTAATTACAATTGCGGGGAAACCCCAGGGATCAGTAGTAAGCGACAGACACAGTTCTGGGCTTTCAGCAGCTCAGAAATCTCCCCACCCTCCACATGAACATGAACACACACACACACATACACACGGAAGAAGTGCCCTAAGACTCAGGAGAACTGGACACAGGGCTGGTGGTGCTACTCTCAGTAAGCACATGGGCAGGCAAGGGCAGAAACTGCTCTGACTTTGGTAGTAGAAACTACCATCCAGACCCCTCAGCCCCACGCATCTAAATCTGCAGTCCCAAGGTCACTCTGGGCACCAGGTGACCGGCTATGCCTGCACAATACACAGAGGACTCTTTGGTTCAGCTGAGGACAACCTGGCGATTACATGGTGGGCTTAAGCCAAGACTGGTGCTGCTTTTTTCCTTTTATTTTGTTTTTCTATCTTTGATAGTTTTGCCTGTGTTGAGTGTGGGTTATCGGTTGTTTTTACATGTGAATGTATCTGGTTTTTTCTTTGTTGTTGTTGTTGTTGTTCTTGTACTTGGTGATTTGCTTTGTTCTGAAATTACCCTACACCAGGGCCCAGCTTAAGAGACACAAGATTCAACACACCCAGAGGCCAACTCCAGTCCAAACCAGAGTACTACCATGTTTGACCTACATACCCAGAGGGAATTCTCCACAGGCACAAGAGCTCATAGAGGCCTGTGAGGATCGAGTCCCAGAGAGCAGTTTCCAGGCTCTCAGCCTTGCGTGGGGAGGTGCTGGCTCAGGTAGTGAATGACCATCAACTGTGATTGGTTGGCCATCAGCTATAACAGGTTAGTCAATTGGCTACTGATGTAACTGCAGGGCTGCATTGATTGGTTGGTTGGTTGGTTGACAGGCAGAGAAGTGAATTGCAGACTGAGGATTGTGTGGCTACTACTGTGTGTGTCTCGCCTGGCCGCCAGAGAGAATATAGTGATGTGACTCCCCTATCTATGGCTCCGTGGGTGTTACTTTTTAGCCTAGCCATATCCAGCGTTCTTATGTGGGGAGCAGGACCAGAGGCCCCGCAGGCTGCCCTGCACGACAAATGGCGCAGCAGGCAGGGTATGGTGCCAGCCAAAACCTACCGAAGCAGGGTGGAACAGTTTGTGCATGTAAAAGCTCAGTTTCAGAAGGCCCGAGAGGGGTTGCGCCAGGAATGGGAGGCGCGGTCTGCCTGGGAGACTGGAGCCTCCAGATGGTACACCTCCCTCCTGGCCATAAAAGGCGTCACTTTCCTTTTAGTAATGTGCTGCTGTAGGCTCCGAGGGTTGTGGACATCTTACACTGAGGCCTCCACCCACTCAGACACCTGGCGCAAGATTCCAACCAGGTAGGAATGGAGTCTGACTCTGGGGAGAAGGACGTGTGGCCCCCACACAGTGTGTGGTGCCCGGTGGCCACTGTTCTCAGGAGTTGGACCCCCAAGAAGGTGTGGGAGGACATCGATGGCTCTCCAGCCAGCGTGGAGAGGGCCCTGCAGGCTTTGGCTGAGCGGTTGCCGGAAGAGGCGAAGGCAACAGCCGGCTGCGTGGGCTGGATGTTCCTCACGGCCTTGAGTCTCAACACAGAAAAGGCACCTAATGAAATAGCCCAGGTGCCAGACCAGGTCCCCTGGTTGGAGGTGCTGGAAGCTCGGGTCCACCTGTTAGAAGAGGGGCCCCAAGGTGGAGACTCTGAGGTGGAGGCGGAGGAAGCGAGTGGAGACAATGTAGCTCCCAAGCCCCAATCCTGGCCCATCTTGAAGCAAAGGGTAAAACGTGAGCAATCTTTGGGCCCCGGGGACATTGCTGCCAGCAACCAGCTGTGAAAGAGTTCACGACCTACAGCCCTTACACTCCCACTGAGTAGCAGGAGCTGGGGAGGCGGTACAGACAGTGCCCTGGAGAGCCAGTCTCGGCTTGGCTATTATATTTATGGGATCAGGGGGCAGACAACATTCTCTGCTCCCCAGCCACGATGGAAAAGCTAGCCTTCGCGACAGTGCATCCGTCCCTGCAACAAAGGTTACAGAACTGCCAGAGGTTGGCCCACGACCAGGGCAATCATTCTCTAAGGGAGTGGCTCACTGCTGCGGTACGCGCAGTATGGTGACAGGCTGGCGAGCTGCCAGATACTGAGTCAATGGCAGTCATATACGGAACTTACTCAAATCATCTGGGAAATGGGTATGAGACATGCTATTTTCAACCCTAATATGCAGGGGCCGGACGATGAGCTTTTTACAGCCAGCATGAGAGATCTGGTTTTGGATACTGCACCTGAGAGTGCTTTTGGATCCTTGGTCTCCATTTTTTTGCCCTATGTGGGGCAATGGATCCATGAAGTTACAACTGCCATGGCCATCCTAGAGGATATTGAAAGCCGGAGGCAAAGGAAGTTAAGATAGGACGTCTGAGCAGTAGAGACCTGGAAGCCCAAATCAAAAGTAAAGGGGCGAGGTTGCGCGCCTCAGACAGTAACATGCCCACAGAAGTGGCGTGATCTCGTGGCAGCAGGGTTTGATTGGGAAAGAATAGACCGACAAACCAATGCACTCTTGTTGGAACTTTGGAAACAGTTGCATCAGGAACAGCAATTCTGGAGAAGCCTAAAGGACAAGTCTGGGAAAGCGCGACCTGTGTCCCTAAAGGAATTCATGCGGCCGCCCAAGGCCAACTCCTAACAGCTTGATTAGGGGTGGGGTCATGGTACCCGGTCAGAGGGGACGAGATGGGACCAGAGGCCCCACATGGAACTGTCAGTAGAAGCCCAAACCTCATTTAAGCGGTCAAGCCTCACGCAGCAGAATATCCCTGCTGTGGGCAGAGCCAAGTCCCACAACTAGTCAGCCTAAGAGTCAATCCCATCTACTCACAAGCAAAAAGCAATTAAAGACCAACTTTAACAGGACAATATACACAACCCAAGAATCACTTTTGGAGCACACACAAAGGACAAGAAGGAAGTGGTACGAGTCAAATGTAAAGGACACATACAACATAAGATAACCCAGCAAAAACTAACAACCCTAGGGGATCTACCTAATACAACGAAGCAAACACAGAGAGTCAGCCAGAATGGGGAAACAAAGAAACATGTCCCAAATAAAAGAACAGAAGAAACCTCCTGAATTGGAACCAAATGAAATAGAGGTAACCAACCTATCAGAGACAGAGTTCAGAACACTGATAATAAGAATGTTTAAGGAGCTTAGTGACGACATAAAAAAGGACAGAGAATTCAGACTGAACAACCAGTTAGAACTATAGAATACAATAACTGAAATAAAGAACACACTTGAAGGAATTACCAGCAGGTTAGATGAAGCAGAGGATCGAATCAGTGACTTAGAAGACAAGTTAGCAGAGATCACCCAAACGGAATGACAAAAATAAAAAAGAATAAAAAACAATGAAGATGGTTTAAGAGACCTCTGGGATAACATCAAGTGCAACAACATGCGCACAATAGGAATACCAGAAGGTGAAGAGAGGGAACAAGGGATCAAAAACATATTTGAAATAATAATCTCTGAAAACTTCCCTTACCTGGTAAAGGAAACCCACATACAAGCCCAGTAAGTGCAGAGAGTTCCAAACAGGATAACCCCGAACAGGTCAACACCAAGACACATTATAGTTAAAATGGCAAAGGTTAAAGACAAAGAGAGAATCCTAAAAGCAGCAAGAGAAAGACAGAGGGTTACATACAAGAGAACTCGTATAAGACTCTCAAATGACTTTTCTACAGAAACATTGCAGGCCAGGAGGGAGTGGCAGGAGATACTCAAAGTGATGGAAAACAAAGGCCTAAAACCTAGATTGCTTTATCCAGCAAGGCTATCATTTAAAATTGAAGGAGAAATAAACAGCTTCTGAGAAAAGAATAAGCTAAAGGAATTTATTACCACCATGCCAGCATAGCAGGAAATATTAAAAGGGCTTCTTTAAACAGAAGAAAGATGAAAACAATCTAACTACAAATTTGAAAAATGGCAATAACTATATACCTATCAATAATCACTTTAAATGTAAATGGATTAAATTCTTCAATCAAAAGACAGGGTGGCTGAGTGGATAAGAAAGCAAGACCCTTGCATATGCTGTATACAAGAGACTCACCTCAGATCAAAAGACACACACAGGCTGAAAGTGAAGGGTTGTAGTAAGACATTGCATGCAAATGGAAATGAGAAAAACTGGAGTTGCAATTCTTATATCTGACAAAATAGACTTTCAAATGAAGACTATATTAAAAGACATATATGGGCACTATGAAATAATAAGGGGATCGATCCAACAAGAGGACATAACCCTAGTAAACATCTATGCACATAACATAGGAGCACCTAAATATATAAAACAGATATTGACTGACATAAAGACAGAGATCAACAATAATACTATCGTAGTAGGGGACTTCAACACAGCTCTGACAACAAGGGACGGGTCTTCCCGGCAGAAAATCAATATGGAAACAACAACCTTAAATGACACATTGAACTACTTGGATTTAATCAAGATTTTCAGAGCATTTCACCCAAAAGCTGCAGAATACATGTTCTTCTCAAGCGCACATGGAACATTTTCCAAGGTAGACCACGGGTTAGGCCACAGAAACAAGTCTTGATAAATTTAAGAAAATTGAAATCATACCAATTGTCTTCTCTGACCACAGTGCTATGAAATTAGAAACGAACTACAAAAAAAAAAAAAAAAAAAAACCTGGAAGACACACTAATTCATGGAGGCTGAATAACATGTTACTAAATAATGAATGGGTCAACCATGAGATCGAGGAAGAAATCAAAAGACATCTCAAGACAAACGAAAATGAAAACACGACGATGCAAAATCTATGGGACGCAGAGAAAGCTGTCCTAAGAGGGAAATTCATAGCATTGCAGGCCTACCTAAAGAAACAAGAAAAATCAATAATCAACAGTTTATCTTCACACTTAAGGGATCCGGAAAAAGAAGAGCAAAGAAAAAGCCCAAAGGGAATACAAGGAAGGAGATAATAAAGATCAGAGCAGAAATAAATGAAATAGAGACCAGAAAAACAATACAAAAGATCAATGATTCCAAGAGTTGATTTTTAGAGAAGATAAACAAAATCGACAAACTTTTAGCCAGACTCATTTAAAAAAAAAAGTGGACCCAAATTAGTAAACTCAGAAATGAAAGAGCAGAAGTGACAACAGATACCACAGAAATATAAAAAAAAAATTAAGAAATTACTGTGAGCAACTATATGCCAACAAATTTGACAATCTGGAGAAATGGACAATTTTCTAGAAGCAAACAACCTTCCAAGGCTAACTCAAGAAGAAACAGAAAACCTGAATAGACTGATCACCACCAGGCATTTGAATCAGTAATCAAAAATTTCCCAACAAACAAAAGCCCTCGACCAGATTGCTTTACAGGTGAATTTTACAAAACATTCAAAAAACAATTCTCACCTATTCTCCTCAAGCTCTTACCAAAAATCCAGATGGAGGGAAGGCTCTCAAACACTTTTTACAAGGCCACTATCAGCTCTATTGCTAAATCAGACAAAGACACTACAAAAAAAGAAAACTACAGGCCACTATTTATAATGAACAAAGATGCACAAATCCTCAACAAAATATCAGCAAACAGAATTCAGCAATGCAGTTAAAAGATCATACACCATGATCAAGTGATTCATCCCTTGTATGGACGGGTGGCTCAACATCCGCAAATCAATTAATGTGATACATGTCATTAACAAAATGAAAAATAAAAATCATATGATTATATCAATAGATGCAGAAAATGCATTTAACAAAATCCAGCAGGCATTTATGATAAAAACCCTTAAGAAAGTGGGAATAGAGGGATCCTATCTCAACATAATAAAGGCCATATATGATAAACCCACAGCTAACATCATACTCAATGGGGAAAAGCTAAAACCATTCCCCTTAAGATCAGGAACAAGGCAAGGTTGCCCACTTTCTCCACTTCTATTCAACATAGTGCTGGAAGTTCTAGCCAAAGCAATCAAACAAGAAAAAGAAATAAAAGGCATCCAAATTGGTTAGGAGGAAGTAAAGTTGTCATTATATGCAGATGACATAACACTATGTATAGAGAACCCTAAAGAATCCACCAAGAAACTATTAGAGCTGATAAATAAATTTAGTAAAGTAGGAGGATGCAAAATTAATATTCAGAAATCAGTTGCATTTGTATATACCAATAATAAAACACTGGAAGGAGAAATTAAGGAAACAATCCTATTTACAATTGCTTCAAAGACTATAAAATACCTGGGAATAAATTTAACCAAAGAAGTAAAAGATCTATACTCAGAAAATTATAAGACACTGAAGAAAGAAATTAAAAAAGATACAAATAGATGGAAACACATACCATGTTCATAGATAGGAAGAATTAATATAGTTAAAATGTCCATACTGCCTAAGGCAATATACATATTCAACACAATTCCTATGAAATTACCAACGACATTTTTCACAGAAATAGAACATATAATCCTAAAATTTATATGGAACCATAAAAGACCCTGGGTAACCTCAGCAATCTTGAGAAATAAGAACAAAGTGGGAGGTATAACGATACCTGACATCAAAAATAGTACAAGGCTACAGTAATCAAAATAGCATGGTACTGACATAAAAAGAGACACATAGATCAATGGAACAGGATAGAGAGCCCAGAAATAAATACATTCCTATATGGTCACTTAATCTATGACAATGGAAGCAAGAATTTATGTTGGGGTAAAGACAGTTTATTCAATAAATGGTGCTGGGAAACCTGGACAGACACACGCAAAAAAGTGAAGCTGGACCACCTCCTTACATAATATACAAAAATAAATTCAAAATGGCTTAAAGAGTTATTTGTAAGATCTGAAACCATAAAACTCCTAGAAGAAAATATAGGAAGAAACTTTACAGACATTACCCGGAGTAAGATTTTTACTGATATATCCCCTCAGGCAAGGGAGTAAGGGAAAATATAAACATGTGGGATTACATCAAACTAAAAAAGTTTTTTCACAGTAAAGGAAACCATCAATTAAAACTAAAAAGGGATCCTATTGAATGGGAAAAGACATTTGCCAATGATATATCCGATAAGGGGTTAATATCCCAAATTTATAAAAAAACTCGCTCAACTAAACTCCAAAAAAACAAACAAACCAATTAAAAAATGGGCAGAGGACACAAAGAGACATATTTCTAAAAAGGACACACAGATGGCAAACAGACATATGAAAAAATGCTTATCTTCACTAACCATCAGAGAAATGCAAATAAATACCACAATGAGATACTTCACCCCAGTCAAAATGGCCATCATCAATAAATCAACAAATAACAAGTGCTAGCAAGGATGTGGAGAAAAGGGAACCCTCATGCACTGTTGGTGGGATTGCAGATTGGTGCAGCCACTATGGAAAACAGTATGGAGGTACCTCAAAATCTGAAAATGGAACTACCTATGATCCAGAAATTCCACTCCTAGGTATCTATCCAGAGAAATCCAAAAGTATAATTCAAAATAATTTATGCACCCCTGTTTATTGTAGCACTATACACAATAGCCAAGACATGGAAACAACCGCATTGCCCATCAGTAGACGACTGGATTAAGAAACTGTGGGACATTTATACAATGGAGTATTAAGCAGCCATAAAGAAGAAAGAAATCTTACCATTTGTAACAACATGGATGGAGGTAGAGAACATTATGCTAAGTGAAATAAGTCAGACAGAGAAAGACAAATACCATATGATCTCACTTATATGTGGAATCTAAAGAAAAGAACAAATGAATGAACTAATCAGAAACAGTTTCAGAGACATAGAAGAAAAACTGAGGGTTGCTAGATGGGAAGGGGTGTGGGGATAAAGGGGACGGCGAGGGGATTAGAAAGCACAGTCAGTAACCCAAAGTTTGCCATAGGATCACGAAAGTTAATTTGGGGAATGTAATCAATAATGTTGTAAAGATTTTGTAGGGTATCCGATGGACACTTGTCTCGTTAAGGAGACCACCTCAGGGAAGACGTAGATGCCTGATCACTCGACTGTACACCTGAAGCTGAAGCTGAACAATAATGAATGTCAACTGCAATTTTATATATATGTATGTGTGTATATATATACACATACACACACACATATATGTATGTATGTATATATATATATACACATATATACATATATATGCATATATATGTATATATGTGTGTATATATATACATATATACACATATATATGCATACATAGTTACAAGAAGCAGAGTATAGTATTAAGAATAAAGACAGTGGAAATGTAACAGCTGTGTGCTATGTTAGAGGGTAGTTGATGTGGGGATTGGGGTTGACACAGTGTGAGGGATATAAGTGATAAATATCTATTACATTGTTTTGTGCAAGGAAAACTAATAAAAAAAATTCAAGAGACATACACAATAGTTTAGTGATTACCAGAGGATAAGAGGGGAGGGAGACTCTGGAAGATGGTAAACAGTGTCTACTATATGGTGATGGAAAGAGAACTGACTCTGGGTGCTGAACACACAATGTGAGGTATAGATAATGTATTACAGAATTGTAAACCTGAAATCTATGTAACTTTACTAACAATTGTCACCCCAATAAACTTCAATTAAAAAAAAACAGAAAAAAAAATTTTAGAGTCAAAAAAGGACAAACAATGAGAAGGTATTTTCTCTTTAATGAGCATTATGTACTGAGCATGTACTATATACTCTCCCCATACTTCATCTTGTAATAATTATTACTCCCATTAAAAAAATGTAGAAAAAGAAAAGACTCAAGAGATGTTGCTTTCTCAAGGCCAAGTAGATATCTTGTGGCAATGCCAAGATGCAGACCAAAAGCCTTTTATGCTAAGGTGTGATACCTCTAATGCCTATATTTCCTTAAAAGTCCACAAACACATGGATTGTGTAACTCTTGAAATCACATATGTGCGAAGCGCCATTAGAAATTTTCTCCAGTGCTTGTATCTATTAGATATGCTCTTTTTAGAATTACAAATGTGTAAGGAAAGTTCTCACAGGATAATGGGAAATGGAAACATATTAAATTACAACTACACAGATATGTCCAATCTGTATAAAAATGCATGTATCTAAATAGTCACAAACACAACCATGTGTGTATATGTATATATACCCATACATGCATACATGTATATATACATGTATGTGTATATGTGTATATGTATACATACATATGCACACATGTACATACATATGTATACATATACATATATGTATATATATAACTCTTTGTCCAGTTGGTACAAATCATAATGAATAAACCCTCTGATGTCAAAAAAGGTTAGCAACATTGTTGCAACAAGCTCATGAATTTGTCAGATATGGTAGGTTTCAGGTGTACCATTCTGTAATACAGCATCTATGTATCACATTGTGTGTTTACCATCCAGAGTCAGTTAGTTCTCCTTCTTTCACCATATGTTTTCCTACCGTTTATATTTAAGCTTCATACTACTATATAAGTAATCCACAGGATGGTTTAGTGATGAACTCATGTACCTTTTCTTTGTCTGAAAAACACTTTATCTCTCCTTCAATTCTGTATGGTACCTTTGCCAGTAGAGTATTCTTACTTGGAAGCTCTTTTGTTTGTTGTTGACCTTTTGGGCTGGAAAATTTCTGCTAGAAAACCTGCTGATAGTCTAAATAGGGTCCTCTTGTACTAAACAAAGTTTCTCTTGCTGCGTCTTTATTCTTTGTCTTTACATTTTGACATTTTAAGTATAATATGTCTTGCTGTGGGTTTATTTGTGATCAATCCTTTTTGGAACTTGCTATGCTTCCTAGATCTGGATGTGTGTTTCCTTTCCCAAGTTAGGGACTATTCAGCCATTTTTCTTCAAATAAATTCTCTACCACTTTATCTCTCTGGTCTGATTCTAGGTCCCCCCTGCGATGCTAACATTACTGCACTTGGTTTGTCCCTTGTGATTCTTAAGGTGCCCTCACTTTTCTTATTTTATCTGTGCTGCTCTGACTGCCTGAAACACACTGTGCTGTCTTCAAATGCATTGATCATTTTCCCATTCCCTGTAATCTGGTGCTGAACTCCTGCAGTGTCCTATTCGTTGTCATTACTGTATTCTTCAGTTTTGTTATTTTCATTGCAATGTTCTTATTTTTCATCTCTTTGTTTAAATTCTCATTGTATTCAACCATATGTCTCCCAAATTTGGTAAATGTCTTTATGACCATTACTTTGAAACCTGTTAGTCAAGGACTCATATCCATTTCTTTAAGGATTTTCTCTGAGATTTTATTGCCTTTCATTGACCCTGTTTCCCTGAAAATAAGACCTACCCAGACAATCAACTCTAATGCATCTTTTGGAGCAAAAATTAATATAAGACCCGTATTTTATTTTTTATTATATTACATATTTTATTATATATTATATTACATTAAAGACCCAGTCTCACAGTATAGTAAAATAAGACCAGGTCTTATATTAATTTTTGCTCCAAAAGACGCAGTAGAACTGATTGTCCAGCTAGGTATTATTTTGGGGGAAACTCGGTAGAATACATTCCTCTATTTCCTCATTTTGCTGATACTCTTTACTTTTTTTCTACGTAAGATGAAACAACCACCTCTTCCAGTGTTGAAGTGGAGGCCTCGTGTAAGAGATGAGCCCATTGTTCAACTGTGCCTCACATCTTACTTATCTCTTGAACTTTGATGACATTCCAAGAAGCCTATTTCATTTTTACTAGCTCCAGCCAATGACGGTGTGACCAGACCTGTCAGTATCCCAATGGGGGTGCAGGGTAGAATCTCATTCACCACTCTGAAGGTCCCTGACCCTTAGCCAATGACTTTTAAAGAATGCAAATATAAGCAATCCGTTGGGAACACAAAGTTAAGTGCTCCTGGCCACCACAGCAGGAGATCTGAAGGTGCCCCCTGGATGACAGTCCCTAAATCAGAACTCCAGATGTGTGTATAATCTTCCTACTAGGAGATACTGGGAGCTGCAGCAAGACATAGTGAGAGCTCAAATACTGCATCCACAGCCTCCATTCCCCGACAGCACACACCTCCAGGAGTGTGCCTTACCGGAAGCCTGCCTTCAGGCCAAAGCTGCTGCACAAGAAAATAGACCTCTTCCTCAGAAATAATGAGCATGTTTCAGTTTGCTCTGTGCAGTGCCCTGTGAGTGGGTGTCTGCTGCATGCCATCTGTCAGATTTTACAAGCCCATGGCCCCAGAAATACATGCTCTCAGCTTCCAGAGTCAGAAGATCGGGGGCAATAGACAGGAAAACCATACACCAGACACGTGTAAAACCTACCCTGCCAGAAGTAGTAGCACAGGTAGAGTGTGAAGATGGCACAGGTAAAGTGCAAAGATGGCACCTACTGAGGAAAAAGAGAAAAGAAATGGTGTTCCTGCTGCCTTTAGAAAGACTTAAGCAAGATACAGGGAAAGCACAAAAACGATACTCACTGGAAAGGTCAATGAAGGCACTCGCCAAAAACACAAATTGAAAAAGAAAAAAAAGTCTATACAGTTGAAGAAAAGGCACAAGGCAACTTTACTGAGGTAAAAAGATGGTGCAAAAATGTGCGCCAGTGTTTCCATCACTGAGGAGTATCCCAACAGGGCCCTGTCCCTAAGCCCAAGATGTTAAGATTAGTAATCCCTTTCTCACGGAGTCCTGAGTCTGGAGGCTTTTCAACAGCTGCTTCTCTGTTAGATCCTAAGGCTAGCGAGTTTGTGCATGAATCGTTTAACAGGTGTTTCTCAGTTCATCACAGCCTTTTGGATCTCCTGGGTGTGAGCCACCACCAGTTTTCAAAGACAGGTGCTTCCGGAGTTTGCACCTTAGGTGCAGACCTGGACCAGCAGCTTTGCCTACCACCTGGGAAACTGTCAGAATGCAGTATCTTAGCCATCTCCCCCAACTCACCTCACATCTCCTTCAAAGTGTCTTTTTTTCCCTCAATTTGCTGAGTCAGAGTCTAAAATATGACAAAATTCTCAGGTGACCTGCATGAGTTTAAGAAAGACTGCCCTACATAATGTGCTAGTCAATTTGCTTCTTGTTCCCTAACCTGACTGCTACAGTCACATCACCAGAGCAACGACCTAACCATGGATTCTGTTACTTTTCTACCTAAGTTTCATTCCTTTGCTCAACTTTCTTTTTCTCTTTTGGTTTTGGTCTTTTTTTCCTACAACAGCTCACTTCATTTTCATCATGTGGCTACACCCAGAGAGACTAGCTTCCATATCCTTATGCAAACATTCCTTTTCTGGCAGCCAGAAATCCAACAACTCTAATGGCTGCCATACTTGCATTTGGACAGTTGTAGGCCATTTTCATCGATGCTCAGGGATTCTGCTTCTCACACCGTATTAGAAAGTGACAGGCTACTAAGTGGAGTATACGTGCACCATTGAAAGAATAGTAACTATACTTGTCCCATCTGTAAGGGCCAGGTATTGACAGAACAGGAAATGTTTATGATATTGTTATGTAAATAAAAGATGAATATGCACAAAAGCTGTCAGCTATAAGTCACATAAGTACTTCACAAAACTTAAGAATTTTAGCACTTACATTACAACTAACTTTCCTATAGACTTCTGACAACTGTTCTTAAAGGGTTCTATGACTCTCCAATTCTTTTCTTTTAAAATGATGGCGAGGTTTCCACATTGACAGTGCATCCATAAACCCACAAAAAGAACTGCTGCTACTTGAAATAACATAGGCCAGGACAAACGTTTTCATGAGTCAACTGATTTGAAGAGGGGAAAAGGAACAATGCCTGGCATATTGGACACGCTAAGTAAATATTTCCTGAGAAACAGTATTTTTTAATGGACTATATCATGTAACTCACAAGTTCCCTCAAAATGGTTAAATCTTTGGTCTCTAACATTCTTTCATGTCTAGAGTTTAACATAGACATCACCCACTCCCAAATGACAGGCACGTAAACATACAAATGAAAATGCAGACCTAGATATGCAGAGGCTGACTGAGTTTAGGATAGCTATCACACATCTCAGAAAAGCATTACAATATTCTATGTATCGTGTCATAAAACAAAGCCTGACCATCACCACAAGTCCTAAGAAACGAGATTCTTCCCTTCAATTCTCTAATAGAATATAATTTTAAATTTAAAGCTGTATCAAAATTCCATTTTAAAAGTTTACCAAGGACACACACACATACCTTTTGCTCTATTTATACAGACCTTGCTCCCTTAATACTCACGAGATCGATGTATTTCTTACAGAGAACTGCCAGCTTCTCCTCTGGAGTTGAAAGAGTGCTTAAGGCTTGTAGCAATAACAACACTTCTTTTCCTGATGATTAATAAAATACAAGAAAAATTTACCATAACAGAAAATTAATCCAATCAATAAATTCTGCATAAGCTGTATGTTCAGAAATCCAGAATATAATTTATGGTTATGATTTGATATCGAGTCACCTGCTAAATTAGAGAACTTATTTTCAAATTATGATTCAGTAGCCCCTATTCCAAAATTTCTTCACTTACTGATTAGCACTGCTCGGTTTTAGCTAACTAGCACTTAAAACTGGCATTTAACTAGCATTTAAAGTAAGAAAAGTTACTGAGCTTTTAAAAATGCTTGCCTAACCACCGATTCCAAGTTGTTTCACAAAGGCTGTGAGTGATTTTAAAAGCTCCCTCCTCTCTGAATTCAAAAAGCTGTGTAGCTATAACACACTGTCTATATAAAAATGTACATAACCCCTTGAGATCATTTGATGTTATGATTCTTTTGTGCTATCTTACTAAGCATATTGTGGGTGTTAACCAAGTTTAGTGCCAAGAAAAAAATGTCAAATCAGCTCTACCCTTGAGGAAGAAGTTTTAAAAGACTACTGTCATAATCTTGACATGAATCAATCCAAAGCATCAATCATTCCCACTGATGGGAAAGCAGCAACCAAGGCTCAAGCAAAACAGGAAGGAACACACAAACCATACAAGAGACACAGCTGGAGCACCCAGCTCTGGTGGCCAGTGTGACTGTGCCACTGGGCCCCACAGGACACATATTACATAAGACCCCTCTACTAAGACCTGGAGAGATAGCAGTCTTAACCAATACTGAGAAACAAGCACAGGGAGGTAGCCGTAATGGAGAGACAAAGAAACATGTCCCAAATGAAAGAATGGAATAAAGCTCCATGAAAGGAACTAAACAAATTGGAGACAAGCAAGTTACCAGATACAGAGTTCGAAACACTGCTTTTAAGGATGCTCTATGATCTGAGTGAGAACTTCAACAAAGTGATGGGAAACATAAAAATGTTAACAGAAACACAGAAAAGTACAGGAATGAGTCACACAGCTACTAAAGTCAAGATTACAATAGAGGAGTGACTATGTCACATAATTGTCCGCATGACATGACTTTCTTGAAATCTCCCCTGGAATTTACAAAAAATTGAACACCTATAATTCCACAGAGGACTCCATGTGCAGCAGACATGCAAGATTAAGGGATGCATAGTTGAAATAATCTAAAGGTGGCAAACTGGGTGAGTGGGAAGGAGAAAACAGGGAAGAGCTAAGACTCGGGCCTGGCAGGCCACAGGATGCAGAAAGGTAGTCAGGGCTCCTAGCTCCCAGCATTCTGGAGCTATAGCAGTCGCAGGAGAGGAAATAATCTGTACTGCTATCGTTGCACTTATGGCCCATTATTCCGCCTCAGGAATCAGCATATAACATGGCTGAACTCAACGCTCATGGCAGAGACCTCAGAGCAAAGACTGATGAAAGAAGGGTGAGAACGGTAGTTTAAGTCCTCACTGCCAGGCACTGACAGAAGACATACGCATAGAGCCTAGCCGACACCTTCCCACCCTCCCGATATCGCTCCACTGCAAACTTGCACATGCTAAAAGCAGAATAGTAGCAGCGTCACATCAAAAGAACAGAACATTTAATGTTTTGAAAACTGCAGCCCAGCAGCCACAGACTCACAGACCAACTAGTTCCAGCAGAAGAGAAGGAACCTTAGGTGCGAGATTAACTGAGCTGGTAGTCACCGCCATAGCTCAGAGCCACGTTTCACACCCACCCTGCTCTCTTGGAGGTACCCTGCAGGGTATACAGAGCCAGGAAAACACCAGTCTCTGAATATGTTTGCAGGAAGAGCTTTGGGACTCAGAAGCTTTCCACATCCCTCTACAGAAGTGCCACCCTGAGATCCAGGCAAACTGCTCATAGAGGGAAAAACCACCTTCCATGGAATCCAACCATTGTGTGAGAATCTGGAACAGTGCAAGATAAAATATACCACAACCGCATGAAAGAGAATAAAACATTACTCCAACACCTACTAGACAGCAAAAGACCTCTTCCTATCAACCTGTTGCTGAACGTACTCCTGCAGATGCATAGGAACATAAATAATAATTCATAAATTGCCATGAATA
Organism: Rhinolophus sinicus; assembly: GCF_036562045.2. NCBI lineage: Eukaryota > Metazoa > Chordata > Mammalia > Chiroptera > Rhinolophidae > Rhinolophus > Rhinolophus sinicus. The sequence goes on along the minus strand of NC_133768.1, from coordinate 631,920 downwards.
ACCTGTTGAAAGCCAACAAGGCGGTTCAGAGAGAAAATGAAAAGTCTCCAGAAAATGAACTTAAGACATGGAAATATGTGATTTAAATGACACAGAATTCAAGCTTGCTGTTCTGAAAAAAAAAGAAAAAGAAAAAATAACCTAGAAAACACAGACGGCAATTTAATGAAATGAGAAACACAATCGAAGCGAAAAATGAACATTTTACCGAAGAGATTGAATATTTAAAAGTCAAACAAATAGAATTTCTGGAGATTAAGAACTCAATAAAAGAAATAAAAAGGAAACACGCAGCTTAACTAATAGAGCTGACCAGATGGAGGAAAGAATCAGTGACATGAAGACAGAAATCTTGAAATGACACAGATGGAAGAAGAGAGAAGCTTGAGAGTGGAAAGAAATGAAGAAACACCACCAGAACTTTGTAACTCATTAGAAAGAGCAATTAAAGAACAATGGGCAAACTATAAGGAGAAGAAAGGGGAAAGAAACAGAGAGTACATTCAAACACATAGTCGATGACAACTTCCCAAACTTGTGGAAAGGACTGGACCCTCAAATCCCAGAAGCAAATAGAACACTTAATTACCTCAATCCAAAAAGGCATTCTCCAAGACATATTCTATTGACGCTGTCAAAAGTAAACGACAAAGAAAGAATTCTGAAAGCAGCCAGAGAAAAGACGACAGTAACTTGCAAAGGAAAGCCCATTCGATTTTCCTCAGAGTTTTCAGCAGAAATACTACAAGCCAGGAAGGAGTGGAATCAAATATTCAAACTATGGAAAGAGAGAAAGTATGAGCCAAGAATAATATACAGCAATGGCATCCTTTATATATGAAGGAGAAATAAAGACTTTTCCAGACAGAGAGAAGCGGAGGGACTTTTCTAATAGACAACCTGCACTACAAGAAATACTGAAGGAAGCTATTTGACCTGGAACAAAAAAAAAACAGAAAAAAAACACAAAAGAATACAAAACCATGGGTAGTATTAAAAACAGAAAGACGGAAGTCTGAAATGTCAACCCTTTTACCAAATATGACACTATACACTTGAACATAAAATACAGGGTAAAAAAGAACAAAGCACTTTAAAAAAAAAAAAAAGGAGAGAGAGAGATAACTTCCTATTGCAGTGCAGATATCAACACACAGCATAAATAGGGATAATTTGTGACAACAATAACATAAAGAGGGAGAGAGTAACTGTCAGAAATGGCACAGGGGAATGGAGAAAGTAAGCATACTGAAGAAAATGTAATACTCTAAATACGGAACTTTCTTTTATATAAACAATGGTAACCACTGACAAAAAAAATCCAGAATGAAATATATCACATAAAAAATCGAAGGAGAGAAAAACGACAGAATATAACCACACTGATTTTAATACACAGCAACAAAACGGTAAAGCAACAATAGAGACATCAACCTACCAGAAAACCAAAGATACAATGGTAACAAATCCTCATATATCTATAATCACCGTCAATGTAATTCTACTGAACACACTAATAAAATGGCACAGGGTAGCAGACTGGAACAAAAAACTAAAACCACCATATGTTGCCTCCAAGAGATACATCTCAGCTACAAGGACAAACATAGACTCAAACTGAAAGGATGGAAATTGACACTCCTTCAGAAAAATGCAGGTGTAGCTATCCTGATAGCAAAAGAAATAGACTTCAGGATGTAAATGTAACAAGAGTCAAAGATGGACATTTCATAATGGTATAGGTGACTATACAACAAGAAAACATAACAGTCTCAATATTTATGCCCCCAATCAGGGAGCACTGAAATACGCAAAGCAAGTACAAACAGAACTAAAGGGAGAAATTAACCAAAACACAATTATAGTAGAAGACCTAAATACATCATTGGCAGCTAGGAATAGATCATCCAAACAGAGAATAAAGAAATATCAGCCCAAATTATGTCTATTAGATGAAATAGACATAATTGACATTTATAAAGCATTTCATCCTAGAACTTCAGACTACACATTATTTTCTAGAGTGCATGGAACTTAGTGAAGGTTAGACCTATACTGGTACATAAAACTAGACTCAGCAAATTTAAGAAGACTGAACTCATACCAAGCATATTCTCTAATCACAAGGATTTGAAATTGGATATCAAATGCAAAAAGAAAGCAGGAAAAAACACAAGTACATGGAGATTAAACCACAAACTTTTAAAAAATGACTGGTCAAAGAACAAATAAGAGGAGAGATCAAACGATACATAGAAACAAGCAAGAATTGAAAAACATACCACCAAAGTTTTTTAAAAGCAGTTTTAAGAGGGAAATTTATATCATTCCAGGCCTCTATTAAGAAAGAAGAAAAATCCAAGGTAAATAACCTCTTGTTACACCTTAAAGAGCTAGGAAAACAAGAACAAATGAAACCCAAAATCTACAAAAAAGGAAATAAAGAAAATCAGAGCAGAACTAAATGAAACAGACAAAAAGACAATAGAAATAATGCAACAAAGAGCTGGTCCTTTGAAAATAATAATAAAATAGACAAACCTTTGGCTATAGTCACTAAGGTAAGAAGAGAAAAGACAAATAAAGAAAATCGGAAATGAAAGAAAGGAAGCTCTATGGATGCCACAGACATACAAAGGATCATCCAAAATTATATATGCCACCAAATTCAATAGCCTAGAAGAAATGGACATGTTTTTAGAAACATATAGCCTTTATAGGCTGAATGACGAAGAACCAGAAAATCTAAATAGACCGATTACAGTAAGGGAAATGATCAGTCATCCGAAACCTTCCCAAAAACAAAACTGCAGGTTTTTCACTGGTGAACTGTACCAAACATTCAAAGAATATCTAATACCTGTCCTACTAAAACGCTTCCAAAAAATGGAAGAAGAGACAACATGCTCTAACTCATTTTATGCTCCAACACTACCTTGATGCCAAAACGTGGTAATGTTAACACAAGAGAAGAAATATATAGACCAATATCGCTGATGAACATGGATGCAAAAATCCTAAACAAAATTCTATCAAATCGAATGCAACAGTGCATTGAAAAGATAATACATCATGACCAAGTGGGGTTCATCCCACGGGCACAAAGGTGATTCAACATCTGCAAACTGATTCTTGAAATGCACCACATAAACAAAAGAAAGAACAAAAATCATATGATTATATCAATAGATGCAGAAAAAGCATTTGACTAGAAACAACATCCATTTATGATATGATGAAAACACTTAATGAAATGGGTATAGAAACAAAATACCTTAAAATAATTATGGCCATATATGATACACACTCAGCTAGTATCACATTGGTGAAAAACTGAAGCCATTTCCTCTATGTTCAGGAACACGACAGGGCTGTCCGCTATCACCTCTGCTTTTGAACAAACTGTTGGAAGTCTTAGCCAGAATGATCAGGCAGAAAAAGGAATAAATTGGGAACCAATGAGTTAAATTTTCACTTTCTGCAGATGACACGATGCCACATATAGAAAACCCTAAAGACTACTGAAAGGCTTTTAGAAAACAAGAAACAAATACTGTAAAAGTGCCAGCTACAAAATCAACATATAATATGCACTTTTATGTTTATTGCAGCACTAATTACAATACTTTCGAACAACCAAATGCCCTTCGGTACACGACTGGATTAAGAAACTGTGGTACACTTATACAATGGAGTATTACTTGGCCATAAAGAATGAAATCTTATCATTTGCAACAAAACAGATGGACCTAGCGAACATATGGTAAGTGAAATAAGTCAGTCAGAGAAAGATAAATACCATATGATATTACCTATATGTGGAATCTAAAGAACTGAATAAATGATCAAATTAAACAGAAATGATCTCAGAGTTATACAGGAAGAAAAGATGGTTACTACATGGACAGGGGATAGGGATGAGGGAGAGGGGGAAGGAATTAGACAGCATAAATTGGTAACTATAATATTGCCAATGGGATAGGAAAGACAGTTTGAGGCATATAATCAATAATATTGTAAAGATTTTGTATGGTGTCAGCTGGGCACATGTCTTATTAGAGAGACCACTTCATGGACAGTGTAGATACTTGACCACTGTATACCTGAAACTCAAGTTGAATAATACTGCATGTCAACTATAACTTTATATAGTTGAAGCTATATATGAAGCCATATATATATATATATATATATATATATATATATATATATATATATATAAAGTATATATATATAAAGTATATATATATGAAGTTATATATATATAAAATTGTATATACACACATATATAGTTATATAAAATATTAAATAATAGTTATGTAATAAAGTTATATAATATAACTTCATAACTTTATTATAAAGTTATATAATAAAGTTATATAAAAAATATAAAATATAACTATATAAAATAAAGTTATATATGAAGTTATATATATAGATACACACACACACACATATATAAAGTTATATATATATATATAGTCACAGAACATGGAGTACAGCATTGGGAATGGAATCAATGGAATTGTAACAGATATATTATATACAATGCCAGAGTGGCAATAGATTTGGGGAGGCGGATAATATTTTTGTGAGGAATGAAATGTCTAACTATTATATTGTTTTGAACACCTGAAAGTCATAAAAAAGAAGTAATCTGGGAAGTACAAATTTAAAAAAAATCAACGTACATAATCTATTGCATTCCTATATACTAACAATGAAATCTCAGGAAAAAAATTCATTTTTGCAATTGAAACAAGAATAAAATACCTAGGAATAAACTTAACCAATGATGTGAAAGACCTATGCCCTGAAAACTATACAACATTTTTATAGGACATTGAAGTTGACACAAAACAATGAAAAGACATTCTGTGTTCACGGATTGGAAGAATCAACATAGTTACGATGGCCATATTACCCAAAGCAATATACAGATTTAATGCAATCCCCATCAAAATCCTAACAGCATTTTTTAAAGAAATAAAACAGAAATCATGAGATTTGTATGGAACCACAACAGACCCCGAACAGCCAAAGCAATCCCAAGAAAAAGAACAATGCTGAGGCATCACACTTCCTGACGTCAGCTTGCACTACAGGGAAACAATAAAACCAGTATGGTAGTGGTAGGAAAACAGACACAGAGACCAACAGAATAGAATCAAGAACCGAGAAATAAACCCATATAAATATGCACACAGAATTTTCAACAAAGAAGTCACAAACACAATGAAAGCGCTGGGAAAATTGGAAAGCCACATACAAAAGAAACTACACTGCTTTCTGTCACTCTGTACCACAAATAACTCAAAATGCATCACAGACCTAAATATGAGCCCTGAAACAATAATCTGCATAAACAATAGCATAGGTACTAAGCTTAGGGTCCTTGGGTTTAAAGACGATTTTATGAATTGGACCTCAAAGGCAAGGGAAGTAAAAACTACAATAAATGAATGGATTATATCAAACTGAAAAGCTCTGCACAGAAAAAAAAAGTACCATCGCCAAAATAAAGAAGCAACCAACTGAATGGAAGACTTGCAAATAATGCCTCCGAGAAGGGGCTAATATCTAAAATATATAAGGAACTCATATATCTCAACAACAACAACAAAAAGAGAAGAAAAACAACAATCCAATTGAAAATGGGCAGAGGACCTGTATAGACATTTCTCCAAAGAGGACACACAAATGGTCAATAGACAATGAAAAATGTTCAACACCAGTCATCAGGAGAGAAATGCATATTATACCACAACGAGATATCACCTCACACAAGTTATATTGGCTACCATAAAGAAAACAAAGAATAACAAATGTTGGAGAGGCTGTGGAGATAAAGGAACCCTCATACACTATTGGTGGGAATGCAGATTGATGCAGCTGCCATGGAAGGCTGTGTGGACATTCCTTAAAAAATTAACAATAGAACTACCACATGACACAGCATTCCCTTTCTTCCGTATAAACCCCACAAACCTGAAAACATTTATTCTGTAAACAGATGTGCTCCCATGTTCATTGAAGCTTTATTTATGATGGTCAAGATATGGAAACAACTAAAGTGTCCTTCGATAGATGATTGGATAAAGAAGATATCATATATATATACAATGAACTATTCTGTCAGAAGGAAAGATAAAATTATACCATTTGCAACAACATGGATGGAAGTTGAGACCATAATGCTAAGTGAAATAAGTCAGACAGACAAAGTCAAGAACCATATGATTTCACTGATGTGTGGTATATACAATTGAAAACAACAAAGGAACAAGACAAACAAATGATGAATCAAAAACTCATACACAGACAATAATTTAGTGGTCTCAGGGGGCGTAAACGGGAAGTGGGGGTGGGAGATGAGGGTAAAAGGGATTAAATATATAGTAATGGAAGGAGAACTGACTCTGGGTGGTGAACACACAACATGACATATAGATGATGTAGTACAAGGTTGTACCCTGGAAACCTATGAAACTTTACTAACATTGTCATCCCAATATATACTATTATTTCAAAAAAAGAAGACTACACTACAGGGAATCAATAGTACAATAGATTAGATTAAGCAAATGATTGAATCCATGATTTGGAAGATAAGGTATCAGAAAATAGCAAATCAGCTCATCACAAAGAAAAATAATCCAAAAAAAAAGGTGTGAAATAGTTTAAGGGGCCTATAGGTCAACATCAAGTGTCTATTGACATCATAGAGATACCAGAAGGGGAAGAGAGGCAAGGGATTGAAAACCTATGTGAAGAAATAATTACTGAAAATTTACTAATCTGGTGAAGGAAATAGATATACATACAAGCCCAGGGCACACAGAGCATCCTAAACAAGCGGAACACAAAGAAGCCAACACCAAGACACATCATAATGAAAATACACCTGAAATCTATGTAACTTTACTAACAATTATCACCCCAATAAACTTTAATTAAAAAAAAAAAAAAAGAAAATGCCAAAGGTGAAAAACAAAGAATTTTAAAAGCAGCAAGAGAAGAGCAGTTAGTTAATTACAAGGGTGATCCCACAAGACTAACAGCTGATTTCTCAACAGAAACTTTGCAGGCCAGAGGGATTGGCAGGAAATATTCAAAGTGATGAAAAGCAAGGACCTACAAACAAGTTTACTCTATCCAGCAAGGCTATCATTTAGAATGGAGGAACAGATAAAGAGTTTCCCAGATAAGAAAAAGCTTAAGGAGGGCATCACAACCAAACCAGTGTTACACAAATGTTAAATGGACTTCTTGAAGAAGAGGAGGAAGAAAGAAGAAAGTAGGGGCAGGAGGACGGCGGGGTGGGCTGTGGGCAGATGAGGAGGAGGAATAAAGGTTCAAAAATATGAATAGATACATGGCATTAACTACATATCTATCAACAAATATTTTAAACAGAAATGGATGAAATGCTCCAACTAAAATACACAAGGTGACTGAATGGAGAAACAAACAAGGCCCTTACATAAACTGCCTATAAGAGACTCACTTCAGATCAAAAGACACACAGACTGAAAGGAAACAGATGGAAAAGACATTTCATGAAAATGAAATGAACAAACAAACATAAGCTGGGTTAGCAATACATGTATCAAACAAAATACACATTAGAACAAAGGATATAAAAAGACAAAGAAGGATCCAGTCATCCCACCTCTGGAAATTTATCTGAAGAAACCCAAAATGCTATTTTGAAAGGTCCTGTTGCACCCCTATGTTCATTGGAGATTCACAACAGCCAAGTTATGGAGAAAACCTAAATGTCCACCACTGGATGAATGGATAAAGGGTATGTGGTACATGTATATGAATACAATGGAACGTTACTCAGCCATTAAAAGAAAGAAATCTTATAAGTGGAAGGTGAGAGGTTTTGAAAAATAGTCGGTAACTACAAGATGGTCATGGGGGTTTGAAAATTAATTTGGGGAACGTACAGAGGGATAGTGGATGGGGGGAGGGGGGTTCACACAGTGTGAGGGATATAAATGATAAACGTCTAAGTTTTGCTTTGTCTTGTGCACCTGAAACTAATTAAAAAACAAATAAATAAATTTGGGGAAAAAAAAAAAAAGAAGTTCATCGGCATCAGAAGTAGAACACTGCAAGATAAATTTGTAATTTGGATTCAGGGACGGCAAACAAAACATCTGAAGGAGTGGGAGAGAAGCAGCAATCTCATTAAGTGTTCCCCAGAAAGGCCTATACATAGGCAGGAGACTGATGACTCCTTTCAGAAATGCTTCACATCCCATATGCTAGACGAAATGAATATATTTTATTATTAAAAAAACCCCAAAACACTGAAGGATCCCTAGCATCCTGAAATCCACCCACATAAGGCTTAGCTGGGAAACAGAAATACCAAATTCAGTAAAGTGGCTGGAATGGGAGGGAAAGGGCAGGCACAAGACTAAGCAAGGGTCTGTAGGGGGCTTTCAACTGGGAGCTGTAATGCTCAGTTTAAAAAAAATCTTTAAACAAATATGGCCAAAACTTAAATATGACAAACATGGTAGTAGATATATGGATATTTTGCTTTGTTCCTTTTTTCAATGCCAATCTGTATTTTGGGGCTATTTCAAAATTAAAATCTAGCATAAGCATGCATCCTGATTTTCACCTGAGTATAAACTCTCCCCTCTGCAGTTTAGAATCGGGATAATTTGATACAGAGCCTAGTGCATTACTGTGCTCAGTAAGTTTTGTTTGCACAGAACTACTTAAAAGGTAATAGAAAAACCGATTTTCTGGTTCATTATTCATTCCTTTCCAAATAAAGCCACTTCATCCAAATGAAAAAGTACCAACAAAAATCGAGGTAACAAGAGATGTTCACTGGTATAAAATGTGTAACTATTCCTATTTCATATAGTCTGCAATTTTGAATTAAGACAGACTCATTAATAATAATACATATACTCGTAAAAAAAAAAAAAAAAAGAATGAAATCTTGCTATCTGCAGCAGCATGCATGGACCAAGAGGGTATTGTGCTAAGAGGACTAGATCGGACAGAGAAAGGCAGGTGCCAGATGATTTCACCTATATGTGGGATCTAGAGACGATAAACCAACAGAGCAAACAAACTCATACATACAGAGAACATTTTCATGGTTGCTTGGGTGGGGGTATAGGTATGATTTGAAGGGGGAGGGTTTTAAAAAGGTACAAATTGGTAATTACAAAATAGTAATTACATGGGGATGTAGACTACAGCATGGGAACATAGTCCCTGATACTGTAATAATGATGTGTGGTGTCCACTGGGTACCTGATTTATCAGAGTGATCACTTCCTAAATCATATAAATGTCTAATCACTGTGTTGTACACCTGAAACTAATATAATATTGTATGCCAATATTAATTCAAAAATTATATATATATATATACACACTCATATATGTATATATGTCATTTTAAGAGTAACAGGAAAAATTGTAACATTATATAAACTATCAGCACAACTCAGCCCTAGATAGCTGGAATATTTATTATTTTAATTTATTTGATTTTTAATGTGTCAGGGAGAAGGTAGAGGCTGAGATCCATGAGGGAAAAATGCTGCTTTGAGGTAAGTGATGATGTTTTCTTTCTTTCTCTGGGAGTGGGTACCTATTTATTTTCTAGAATGTTCACTCTTCTCTGTGAGATATTCTGTTTTTTTTTTTTTTTTTTAAAATCTGAAGGACACTTTGATATTTGGTGTACTTTATTGCCTGCTGTGGATTGGGGGAGGGAGGAAGAGGCTGACTTCAAAGAGAATACATTCCTATGCACATAACACTACGAAATTACTGCACATGAAAGAAATAACGGTGTAGTTAACTGTAATTTGATGATTTTTAAACTCTAGCCATTTTAAACAAAACAGTTTGAACCTGATGCCGTATTTTATATACACTGTTAGAGCTATTGTTTCTGACGGAATTCATCTTATTTGAAGAAGTTTCAAATACTGTTTAAAAATTATTTCTGTAAACTTTAAAGTCTTCAAGATTAGCATAAAATTGATAATAAAAAGAAAAATTTCCCAGTTGTAATCATGGGCAGAAGTCACTTACCTCAGACAATGGAAACGTTACACATAACAGGATAAAAAACTCAGGAACAACCAGTGAGGCAAAATAAGGCTTTCAGATTTCACTCATGAAATACAACATATTACATTCTTAGGCGAAACTATCAAAACAAGACAGCAGAAGAGCTGAAAATATCCTCGGAAATCCAGTCTAAATTCAGTTCTAGACACGGATAACATACGTCACTTCCAAATTCCAGTGAATATTCTTTAAATAAACTGAGCTCATAAACACCTTGAACAATAATTATTGGTTGGATTATGTTAAAAGATCAAACACAAGACAAATCAAAGACCACAAATGGTTTTAGGGAAAACAAGTCTAGATTATTCAGAGAGAAATGACAAAGGTTCCGGTAACTAAACTTCCTACTCTGCCATTTCTGCTTCCTGCATATAACTGCAGCAGACCAAAGAAAATAGATATATTAGCTAAACAGCACATACCTCAAAACTGGCCACGTTCCACAATCACCTGAGCTGCAGAAAATATAAGGACAATGAGTAACATGTGAAAACGTCCAGCACTAGCAGAGATTAATTATTACCTAAGGTTTGTCCTTCGTCCCTGTTGCACTTTGTATCTTGTTGACTATCAGAGGGATCTGTTCCACCTTCTGGCCCAGGAGGTTCCTCTCCTGACACATGGATGCAGTACACTGGGCTCGCCAAACTCCTGTTCTTTGTTATACAGATATTGCCTTCATCCTCTTCCAGTGAATGTCTGCTAATTCTGCCACCAGGATTTGAGTCACGATGCTGAAGATTATTCTTTGACTGAGATTTACACAGCATACGTGCTTTTACTCCTATCCTGCAAATGCTTGATTCTTCCATCGTGCCAATCAGAAGCTAGAGGAAGTTAAAAGGAAAAACATATGAAGGAAGAGGTTAAGTCAAATGTAATCAAGGGAGGAAAAATAGGCAGTTGAGAAAAATACAGTTATCCATTTTGCTTGTCTGTGTTTAAATGTACTTTTTTCTTTTACTTCGTGTACATGGCACAATCAATAAGCATGTCATCATTTGACATTGCCCTCCCTTTCATAGCGGTTTATAAAATAATGATGCTTCTTTTACCAAAGGTGGCAAAGCGATAAGGACTGTCATAATTGGGGATTACAGAACTCCAAGGCTCTAACCTTTCAACAATTAATTCCTGAGTGAATTTATCAGAATCAACTCCTGCAGAACTCTGGAATCTTCTAAAAAAACTTACAACACAAAATAAAAACGTACAGACCAAATGAAAAGCTTAGTGAATAAAAAAGCTGCTGTGTATTGGGAGAGCACTGTGTGATTTCAAACGTCCTGCCTGTAATTCCCCACATGCTAGGTCAACAGTGGCCTAAGGACAGCTGCCTACACTATCAGTGCAGGCTACCAGTGCCAAGGGAACAATACAGACATTATTTTTAAACGCTTATGGTCCCACTCAATCTTTCTTGCAGCTCCCTGAGAAACCTGTACATGAGTCAGCCTTTGTTTTATCCTTTGAAGAGCTGTCCTGGGAAGGTTTAGATAAAAACAGTGAAGGCAGAAGGATGGACTTCAGTCACCAGAGGACAAGGCACAACAATCAGACAAAACAAAACAACAAACAAAACAAACAGAGTATATCCGTACAAGACAAAGAATGCGCAAGGAGATGAATACAGGCTTTTAGAAGTTACCACACAGGACTAATCTTTTATCTATGCCTGCCCTTCAAACCCAAGTGAAGGTTAAGGCATCCAGGCAAACAGCCTGGCTAGGCATTCTAAACTGCTCAAAAGTAAAAGAGATCATTCACTTATTCTCTTCTTTAGATTCCACATATAAGTGAGATCATATGGTATTTGTCTTTCTCTGTCTGACTTATTTCACTTAACATAGTGTTCTCTAGGTCCATCCATGTTGTTGCAAATGGTAAGATTTCTTTCTTCTTTATGGCTGCGTAATACTCCATTGTATAAATGTCCCCCAGTTTCTTAATCCAGTTATCTACAGATGGCATTTTGGTTGTTTCCATGTCTTGGCTATTGTGTATACTGCTGCAATAAATAGGAGTGCATAATTTTTTTGAATTAGAGTGTTGGATTTCTCTGGATAGATACCTAGGAGTGGAATTACTGGATCATAAGGTAGTTCCATTTTCAGATTTTTGAGATACCTCCATACTGTTTTGCCCGGTGGCTGCACCAATCTGCAATCCCATCAATCACTGCACTGTATACCTGAAGCTGAAGCTGAACAATAATGAATGTCAACTACAAGTTCGTGTGTGTGTGTGTGTGTGTGTGTGTGTGTGTGTGTACTTACAATAAGCAGAGTACAGCATTAGAAATAGAGACAGTGGAAATGTAATGGCTCTGTGCGATGTCAGAAGGGTAGTAGATGGGGGAGAGGAGTTGACACAGTGTGTGGGATATAAATGATAAACATCTAAATATTACTTTTTGTGCACCTGAAACTAATAAAAAAAATCATTAAAAAAAAAAAAGTAAAAAAGTAAAAGAGAAAAAATGTTTGCGTGTGGATGTCGACCAACCCTGTCTCTTCACGTCCAGTGATGTCTCCCTGTGTAGCCTGTGCATACCCTGACTTTAGCCACCTTAAGAAAGACGGCTTCAGCTGGGGCCATGGTCTGCCCATGCCCAAATAAAACCAAAGGCTAAACACACACATCCTAGTATGTTGGCACGCTGTGGAGAATAGAGGGACACAAGCTTTTATGCCTCTGTTGGAAATAGGTACCCAAATCACTGTGCCATGTGATTCTGTAGGGGTGGGAAGTTACTGAGTTCAACGGGTGGGGTTTGGGCAGGATTCAGCAGTAAGCAAAGTAGCTAGACCAATCAGCTTTGGGCTGTATCAATGTATTATCATTATTATTATTGTTATCTGAATGTATAGTACAAATTGCGTTATATAAAATGTGCAATAACTTTGCGTTTACCATCCTCGAAGTGCCACTGGGGGTTCTCTCATTTGGAAAAACCACGAATAGAGTCTCTTTGGGGCCCAAAACCCCAAATGACTCCACTCTGCTGCAAGTCTCCATGGTAAAGGCTAGCAAATAAGAGCAGCTCCCAGAATTCCAAGATACATTCCTTTTCAAAATCAGCTTGCCTCTAGGCTCTTGCAGACACTGAACACCTAATCCACAGAGCCCTCCGAGTCTCTGGCCTCATACTCTCCTTTTGGGTTGGTCAACTCCGTCCATAAAACTAATCATGTACCAAAGGCCCAACAAGCTTCATCTTCCAAATCAAAATGGTACAGTCAAGTGTTTAGCCGCCAGAACCAACAGCATCTCAACTTTACACACAGAACTATCTGCTATTGTGTTACACATCTGTTGTCTGAAGCAAAGTCATTGCCTCAGTGGGACTCATTGAGTATCTCCAAATGTCTGGGTCTGGTTTACTGATGGTTCAGCTGAGCTGAAACCCCATGGTGTCCCACTGGCTGCCGTCATTGGTCTGTCTCAGCACCACGTATGAAGAACCAACAGAAGACATGGCTGCTCTGTTAGATGGGCACGACTCAACTACATTGCTCTGGCCTATACTCTCCCTGAAAAACCTTCCTAGCTGTGTTGTCTCCTGGCAGATTAAAGACCTCCGTCTTTAGCACCACAAACTGGTGAAATAAATCACAGCTACGAAGTCAATCATCCGGGTTATTCAAACAGATACCCGCACTCACCGAAATCAAGTTACTGATCAAGCCTGCACCACACACATTACCACGAGTGCCAACTGGATTGCGTCATTGCACTGATCGAGGCTACCTGTCCACCATCACAGACTGAGAACAAAGTAAAGCATTCTTCATTTTTGATGTGGAGTCTACCACTGCATGCTAGACTTGTGACATGTGCTAAAAGTTGACCCAGCTGTCTCCACGTTGAGAAGGGCACTGACTCCACCTCAACCTGGAAGTGTGAGTATATCTGACCTTTGAAACCTTCTCAAGGCTACTGTCTGGGGCACCCTGCTGCTGACTGTCTTTTCAGGTTATGGGGTCGCCGTTCTACACCAATCAGTTGGCTCAGGCCACACCATGGTAGCCCTTGAGATCTACTACTCTATTATGTAATAACTTTCCTGGATAATCCACAGTCTGAAAAAGTACACGTGTATCACAAAGCCACTAAAAATGGGGAGAAAGTCAAGGTACACATACACCAGCCACAAACCGTGTCATCCACCGGTGGCATCTGGTGTTATTAAGTGTTAGGACTGACCGTCAAAAATTGACACAACAACTCAGAGATATAGAGAAAATACTGAGGGTTGCTAGGTGGGAGTGAAGTAGGGATGAGGGAGGTGAAGAGATGAGAAAGCCCAAACCGGTAACCACAACAGTGTCACGGGGATATGAAAGACAGCTTGGGAAGTATAATAAATAATGTTGTAAAGATTTTGTAGGGTACCCTATGGACACTTGTCTTATTAAGGAGACCACTTCATGGACGGTGCAAATGCCTCACCACTGCAGTGTACACCTGAAGCTGAAGCTGAGTAATAATGAATGTCAACTATAATTAATATGTAAATTATATGTAGTGGAGTACAGCATAGGGAATAGTCAGTGGAATTTTAACATCTGTATACAATGTCAGAGGGGTAGCTGATTGGGAGGGGGGTTTATCACTTTGTAAGGGGTATAAATATCTAAGTATTACATTGTTTTGTACACCTGAAACTAATAAAAAAGTTTGACACAAGAAGATTCCGGGTATTACTTCCCTCCCTCAGCCTCTTATCTGTACACCCTGGAAAGGCAAGTTGGTCCTCTGAGTGTGACTGCCCCAGAATGGTATCAACCTCCTCAGTCTCTTCCTGGAGAGTGATCAGACAAAAGGATTGCAGGGTTACATAAAACTATTTTGATAATTCAGCATTCAATTTCAGAAACATTCAAAGAACCTTGACCATTATTACGTTGATGCTTCTTTATTTCCCCAACAGTGAAACCAAGTCAGGCCAGGTACAAATGGGACCCAAAACGATTTAAACTTTGGTTCACTACCTGGACTCTTTTGACCTGACAAGGTCTTAGATCACAAGGGAATGGCCACTTGTTGAGTACAATGCCCATGTAGTCTCCTTACAGTGGCCCTTATAGATCCAACAAAAGACATAATGGATCTCCACAAGGCTTATAAAAATTCCCCCATCCCTCTAGCACCTCACCCTTCGGGACAAAATGATCACTGGGAGTAGGGTACAACTGAACAAAACGTGAACTCGTTGCTACTGGAAATATACTTGTGGCAGTTAAAATATCGAGTCACTGGGGAAGTAACATGTTAGACAGTAAGGAATATGAGGGAGCAAGAACCACGAATCACACTGTGTCTTTCAAAACTTCCTCTGGAGCCTTCTTCATTAAAAACAAAAAATTGCCCTAGTGCAGTCCTCCCAAACTGTTGCAATAATCCCTTTTGGATTTAACTGACTGCTGAAAATGCCTTCCAGCCACGCAGCTCAGATGACAATTTGATTGCTCCTCAAATGGAAAACAGCAGTGGCTGTCCCAGCTCGTACATCTCCCAAATAAAACTGTGAACATCAGGGAATGCACCCCCTTCATCCTTCTGGGTAGTCATTACTAAGTCATCCCAGGGTAGATGAATGCATGTAGCTGGTGTCATGGACAGACAGGATATACTGGACTGAGTGGACATAGGCAGACCCCTCAAAAAAGAATGCGGTTCAATTACTTAACGGGAAATCCTAAGGCTTACCAGCTGGCTAGGGAGCCAAGCCGTAAGGCATTTCACAACTTTGCCAACTTGGGAACACGATTTAAGTCTCACTTGAGGAATCCCAACAACCATAACAACACTTTCTACCAGAGGTTCACATGGGCCCTTTCTTGCATAGAAGCCAGGCTTATTAACTTGCATCTGTCCAGAAAACACTGTATCTTCCACCTTAGGTCTGATCATAATAGATCACCAAGTACTTAAGGAAACAAAACCCGCAGCCAAGCACACCTCAGGCAACTGTGAACTGGTCTCCAATATGGGGCTACCTTGGCTCCGTGGATGAACTCACCAGAGACACAAGTACTCCTGGATAATGTCCACACTGCAGGTAGTTATCCCCACAACGGGAGTCATTCACTAGCAAAAGTGAGTTTAAAAATCTGTCCACAACCTGAATGCCAATCATTGATCATTTCAGGTTGAGTCTCAACTCTTTGGCTACAGTTACTGGTGAGATAAAATTGCCCCCGACTTTCCTCTCGTGGGCCATTCACAAATACATCCTGCAGCAGCTGGATTAATAACTCAGGCCAAGTGGAAAGGTAAATGCAGAGCCTTAAGGGAGAAAGCCATCTCGCATTTGGCAGTAGACTCTAGTGGTTTATGAGATTTGCTCAGCTGATTAGGTATGGGACTCTGAGCCTACAGCTTGGGCTCTTCCTGAGGCCGGGGGACCTGTCGATAGTATTTTCTGAGACAAAGTGAACAGATTTGGTTCCAGCCTACGACGGATTAAACAACGTGCCCAACGGTGTTGTGACCTCAATGGAAAACTCATCAGAACCCACGACAGTGTTTCTGCTTCTCCTGACAGCAGAGGCACTGAGTGTCTTTGTGTCCTACTGTCTTTTCAAGGATGCCCATACAGCAAATAGCCTTGGAAAAAAGGTAGAAATGGAGTCTACCTCTGAAAAATGGACAGGTTTGCTCCCTGCCCATGCTTCCAACTGCTGTTGTAATAAATGACCACAAACTTAGTGGCTTATCTCATTTATTCTCCTCCATTTCTTGTGGAGGCTCTATGGTAGAATCTGTTCCCTTGCCTTTTCCTGCTTCAAGAAGCTGCCTGCATTCCTTGGCTCATGGCCCCTTTCTCCATCATCAAATCCAGTAACGATGACTCAAATTGTATGCATTATGTTCTCTTTCTGGATATCACCCTGTTCTTGCTCTTTCATTTATAAGGATCCTTATGATTTCATTGGGATCAGCCTGAGGATCGAGGATAGTCCCTCAAAATCCGAATCTATTCATCAAATCTATGCATGTCGCTTTGGCCGACACAATAATTACCAGGTCCTTGCCTAAGACACCTACATCTTTGAGCAGCCACTATTCTCCCTAACACACCATCCATTATGAAAGACTAAGGTTCTCAGCTTAAGACTCACCATCTGTGATTCAAGTATCATCGGATTCAATTTACATCACGTGTTGGGAACCGAGGCTCAGGATACAGATGCAAATGTGGACACTCAGTAAATGCTATTACAAAAATCAGTATATTGCATGAAAATTAAAATTTCTGAGCCTTCTCTGTTTCTTGTTCAGAATTGGAATGCCAGACCCATTTCTAGAAAATGAGTGAAGTAATTTCATCAATTCCAACTGACAATATTGGATGCAATGATAACACCAAAACACAATTCAGCTAAAAACTAGAATTTTGGAAAATGTCAATCAGCCACTGTGACTCGGCAGTTTCTAGTGCTTAAAGACTTTTCTGATGAAACTGGTGTTGATATTAAGAAATGTGTGAATTTTCAGTACTGTGTAACAGCAACTGGAAGACATACACCACGCAGTGAATCAATCTTTTCCAAATGACAATGCCTTACAAAAAATGACTGAAACGTACGATATCCTCTTAAAGCATAAAACGGATCACTGGGTTTCCACATCAACACATTCCAGGTTCACTGATAGGGCTTAGGATTACACACTGGAGTCCTCAGTGATTTCTGATTAAGGTTTAAGTAAAATTAAGTCACGTGTAAATAATGTCTTCGGCACAAAATTTGAGAACTGCTGCCCTGGGTGTAACAAGGACAGAGACAGGGAGACAGTAGAAATAAAGACATGGTCTAGGAAGGCTCCATACCTTCACACATATTATCTGACATATCCAACTTTAGAGAAAATTCCGTGGAACAGGGTCAGAGGACAGGGAAGAGGAGAACCACTTCCTTCCTGGTCATATTATAACTAATAAATAGGTCTCTGTTTTTGATAAGTGGGTAGTGTATCACACCAGTATAACCCAAATGCGCGGTTAGGAAGAACAGATATAAAGCATTCTCTCAAGGTCTTTACTGCTCTGTCTCACCCTCACTAAACCATCTCCAACAGCATGTCACTTACTTCCTCACTCAGTCCGCAGAAATAATCCTCAAGCAGTTTTGACACACACACAGCCTCAGGGATGAGCTAACTTTAACAAGTCTATCCAAGAAGGTGAACAAAAAATATGGAAAAATGAGAACAAGTTATCATCACTATTTTTAATATTCCAAAGAGTATATTCTTCCACAGCAATAACTGGGTATGGGTGGACATTAAAATGGAGGAAACAGAGCATTCTAGGAGTGACTGCATATACTACCTGTCAGCCGTCAAAGGACTGAGAGTCACGATGCAGTACACAAAAGACCACACAGAGCATTCTAGGAGTGACTGCATATACTACCTGTCGGCAGTCTAAAACTTACGAAGTCACTGAGGCGGTACACTGAAGGCTACACAGAGGCACTAATAGGTACTAAGTAACCCATGCTAAACTTAGGGATGAGAAAACGTAATTTTCTTTACCAGTGAAGAAGCCAGGAACTAGCAACACAGTTTGGAAAACAGCTAGTAATTAACCAGTTTTGTTTAGTTGCATAACTTCCATAGCAGTAGCATAGTTCAGAGCTGATTCTATACTACCAGGTTCTAAAATGATAGCATGTCACATCACATATTACATTAACCTTTTAAGAGAAGCAAAACTGATTACTTTTCAGATCTAACACCTGTAGCTGTTTTCACTGTAAAACTGAAGAGGCTAAAATCACATCTAGCTCTCACTGTAACACAATGATTATTTGCAATCCGAGTGACACACATACAAGTCTAAACACTGATTTTGGCAGGAAATGATCAGAAAATCAGATTTTAATGTCCAATAAATATGCAGAGGGGTAGGGCCAAGGTTGCTCTATTATCATCTTTAAGCCACAGACTCCTAAATGCAAAATGGTCCTTTACGTTTTATGGGTTAGCAAAGTGAAACAACTCTGTCCCCATTTTGTAATGCCACCCCATCCCCCGCTCCACGGGGACCAATCATGATGCACCTCTGAAACATCAAGTCTTCCCTTTTGTACTTGCTCTTCTTACCCAGAACACTTTAACATTTGTTAACACTATGTTGAGTAGAGTTCATTTAACAGAAGTCAAAACAGGTCTCTCCACTTGACACTTCAAAAAACTGGCAACATAATTCTACTCACCTTTTCAATTTTTCCAAGTTACCCTGGAGGCAGTTCCAGGTTACTATGGATTACTCTGCAGGAAGTTACAGTACAGCACAATTCCTAATTCATATATTTTAAAATCCGCTAAGGGCCAAATGAATGAAACAGTAAGTGTGAGGCCTACAAGTATGCCTACTCATTTATGATACCTACTAATCACTGATCCCTACTAGGCTTAATAGTTTATTTTCATTTAGCAAACACTATTATTCATTTATCTACCACCAATTTTTGCTCACATTCAACAGAAGCTTATTTTTGCCCTTTACTACCCTCAAAAACTGTGTTAAGAAAACATGAGACATATGGAAAGGGTAACACCTTTGGGGCCAAAATGACACAGTCCTAGAATATATCAATTACCATACCCTGTGTGGCCATGGAGAGAGGTCAATCTCTTACGCTTCCTTATCTGTAAACTGAGTGTACAGTACATACCTTACAAAGTTGTAAGAAGATTAGATATAATGAATATAAATTGTTGCCCAGCCACAGACCTGTTATGATTTGTGAATGACAGTTTACAAAATGCATTTGTATTAGTTTCCTATTACGGTTGTCACAAACTACCACAAACCTATTGGATCAAAAATTCACATTGCTTATCTTACACTTCTGGAGGTGAGAAGTTCCAAGTGGGTCAGCTGGGTTGTGTTCCTACTGGAGACTCTAGGGGAGCATCTGTTTCCTTGTCTTTCCAGCTTCTAGAGGCTACCTGCCTTCCTTGACTCCCCACTCCTTTACCATTCTTTAAGTCTGCAGGATAGCGTCTTCGTAGATCAATCTCTGTGTTCTCTCTCTCTCTCTTGTCTCTCTCTCTCTCTGTCTCTCTCTGTCTCTGTCTCTGTCTCTGAAGTTTGCCTATATCATCACATCTCTCTCTGACTCTGACCCACCTGCTTTCCTGTTACGAGATCTCACTTGCCTACCCGCAGGACAATCTCCCCATCTCAACATCCTACAAAATCATAGATGGAGGTCCCTATTGCCTTGTCGGTAACATAGACACAGGTTTCAGAGACAAGGACATGGGCATCTTTATGAGGAGATTATTCTGTCTACCACACACAATCACATCAATGTGGTCCACAGTTCAATTCTTAAAGAAAAAATCTTCTAAACTACTGGTACAACTTCTAGCAACTTCCCTACCAAACTCTTCAACCATATATGATCAGGGAAAAAGAAAAAAGTCAATGTAGCAAATAAATACTATTTATGGCAGACTTAAGGATGAAAAGCAGGGAGAGTGAATGCCCTATTGGCATATTTCAAAAATATCATATGGTTTTCATAGAAACACCCAAGATAATAAATACTAATACAAATTATCCTCGTTACACAGGGTTTCTGTCATGGTCATTTGGTAAGTAAATCTCTTCCATCCCAATATTTACATAGGAATAAATACCAACATAAATTCATCTAGGAAATGGATTGAAGCAGAAAAATATAATTCCATTGTCTAAAAATATAATTTCACTTGAAAATGCCTCCTTGGAAAATCTAAACATCGTTGGTGTGCAATGCTGTTGAAAACGTATTAAATATTTAGAATACTTTAGCCATTTTAAATACAGTTACATCCATTATATTTTCTGAAAGTTACTGACAATCATAGTAGGAACAAAGAAAAAGGAAGTGGAGGGTGAGAAGAAAAGAGTTTGTTTACGACATTTCATTAAAAATTACATGACTACATTCCATGAAGTAAGGTCTGTTTTGTACTATCAGTTACAGTCACACAGTAACTACTGAGAAACATCACTGAGTAGGAGCTCTGTCACTGAAGCAGTATTAAATTTTAATCAAACTTCTTACCCAATAGGACTATTTTACTACTTTATGAAGTTAAGCTTAAACTGCAGAGTGGGACCTTACTGAATACTCTGTGTGTGTGTGTGTGTGTGTGTGTGTGTGTGTGTGTGTGTGTTGGGCGCACTTCCAAAACTACAACCCTATACTATAGCAATGATTAAAGTGGCAAAAACTGTCCAAATGAACTTTTCTGAAATTTTGGATTCCAATCAAAATTTACCACAATCAGGGGAAGTGTTTAATGAAGAAAGCGGCTGTTACATTTTAGGAAAAGAACATTGTGCCTTTTTAACTTACCTGCCTACTATTTCCTTATCCCGAGCTTGGACATGGCTAGTGTTTTTGGCGTGGTTTGCTGATGCCTGAGTGGGTGACTAGAGACCTTGCTCTTAGGAGCACTTGTGGTGGGTTTTGAAGCACATGGCAGCTCCCTGAGAAGCGGCTCTGGGAAATGTCTGTTTCGCCAGCCTCAGAATTTTCTCAGGGCTGGTGTAGACTCTTGGTGTGAAATGCTGAAACAACTACCACGCCTACCTGGGCTAAGGAATAATATAATATACAACACAAGTGGCAGACAGAATCAAAAGCCTGGAAAGAAGGAGGCCAAAAAAGAAACTACATGGAAGAATAAGGTTTTTCAAAGGCTCCAGGTATTCCAGGTAGTCTAGAAGACCATACATATGTCCAGAGCAGGATGCTTGCTCAGAAAGTCCTCAGAAGACCAAAGTTTTATGTATAACATCTGGTTGTACACAAACCAGAGGAAGTACATACTAAGGCAAGTTTCAAATGGCCTAGTTTTAAAATTGGTTTAAGGCGTTTCCCAAACAAAGCCAATTTTACAAAGACTAGAGGATTTTGTTTGTTTGTTGTTGCTGTTTTGTTGCTCCAGCTTCAAGAAAATGGTTTTCAAATCACTAACTGACCTCTGGGCTAACAGCAGGAAATTCGGAGACCACACAGGACAAAGAATAGAGTTGTGTTATAATTAAAACCCCACTTATCCACAGGTTCACCTTCTGCAGTTTCCGTTACCTGAAGTCAACCTGGTCTTGCATATGTTAAAGAAAAATTTCCAGAAATAAACAATTTGTAAATTCACAAAATTTTAAATCATGCACCATTCTGAGGAGTGTGATGAAACACAATGCTCCTGCTCCTTCCCTCCTAATACGTGAGTCATCCCTTAGTCTAAGTGTATCCAGGCAGTGTACACTACCCACCCAATAGTCACCAAGAAGCCCTTTTGGTTATCACTCTGATTCTCACGGTATTGTGGTGCTTGTGGTCAAGTTATCCTTACTGTCCTTAATAAGGTCTCTAAAGCACAAGAGTAATGATGTGGGCTATTTGGGTATGCCAAAGAGAGGCTCTATAGTCAAAGGTGAAAGTTTCACCTTATTAAGAAAAGAAAAGAAATTCTATGCTGAGGTTTCTAAGATCCACGGTAAGAGTGAACATTCTGTCTGTGAAACTGAGAAGGAAAAAGATATTCTAGCTAGTTTTACTGTGACCTCAAACTGCAAAAGTTATGGCCACAGGGTATGATAGAAAATTTGCTTCGTTACGATAGAAAATTTGTGTTAACATTGTGGATGGGAGACATGAACAGAAAACAAGTTCTGACTCACAACAAGCAGCATGCTGTACTACACGGCATTGAGCCTACACAAAGACTTTAACAAGGCATCCCTGACACAAGTAACACCAAATCATTTACTACAAGAGATGGGACAGAAATTCAGGGGTAGATTTGGACTGAAAAATAAAGAAATCATTACAGAGAAAAAGTAAGCGATCACATTCCCAACTTTTTTTTTTTACAGTACATCGTTTTTATTATTGTTGTTAGTCCCTTACTGACTAACCTAATGTAAATGAAACTTTATCATAGGTATGTATGTATAGGACAGAACATAGCATACGTAGGGTTCTGTACTATCCATGGTTTCAGCCATGTACTGGAGGTCTTGGATATATTCCCCACACGTAAGGAGGGGACTACTGTACAACTCTTACAAAGCAGATCACTATACAAACCTGAACTAAACACAGAACTGCAACAACCCACAACAAGCAGCAACTACAAATCCCAGGGAGGGTTGAGAATCTGATATCCAGAGTTATCCATAGTTGCTCAAAAAGTCCTCAGAAGACTAAAATGCATATAAAACCCAGTATTTTGTTCTTGTTGATTTCTACAACTGCCCACTCCTTACCTTCGGCCTTGTCATGCCCACATTTTACTCAAGCTTCTCTCCTCACAGACCCCTGAATTCTGGCTGACCTGTCATCAAGCACTAAAATACAGAATAGGCCCCAATTAACTTAATCCCAAGATTCAGCTGAAACACATTTCCCATAAACTACACCAATCACGATGTCAGTTCCCTCTCTTTTGCTTGACCAATTTCCCACTGAAAAAGGTTATACTTGATGAAAGGAGAACTGACTCTGGGTCGTGAACCCACAATGTAATACAAAGATGATGTATTATAGACTCGTACACCTGTGAAACCTATGTAACTTTACCTTTACTAACAATTGTCACGCTAATAAATGTCAATTAAAAAAAATATTTTTCTACTAAACCAGCTTACCCTTCCATAGAAGAGGAGGAAAAAAAATTCATTTTCTTCTTTGAGACATTTTCACATTTCTTAAATCGCAGTGTTCTCTCTTATGGAGGAGTCTCTTTCAGCAAGGTATTTTCTTATCTAATCAGAATTTGTTTTGTTTGACAGTCACTATAATGTTCAATACACTAAGTTGTCAACAACAAAAAAACAACAAGTCATGTGAAGAAACACCAAATTTGAGGCAATCCATAGGAATCACACAAATTAAGAAAAAATGTCCTGGATAAGCCCTGGCACTGGACGTCGTAGATGTAGTTCTTAAATCAACTGTTGTAAATATACTCAGAACTACAGAAAACATGAGAATCAGCAAATTAAAAGCTAGGTCACCTACAATTATGCAGTCTGAGATACAGAAAGAAAAAAAGAAGAAAAATTAGCTGTGCTAGAAAGCCTTATGCGACAGTATTAAGCATGCCAACACACACACACACACACACACACACACACACACACACACAAAGCAATGGAAATCACAAGAAGAGGAAAGGGACAGAAATAATATTTAATGGCAGCTACAAAGTGTTTTATACAGATGAAAACCAATACCCTACACATGCGATAAGCTCTGCAAACTCTTAAGTATGATAAACTCAAAGACCATCCTTCAAAACATACCCAGATAAACAAAAAGCTCCTTGTAGACCTGCATTACCAAAAACACAAATGGAATACCACAGACAGAAATGAAAGGAGATTACACATTAACTCAAAGCCATATAAAGAAACAAAGAATAGCAAAGGTAACTGAACAGATACATATAAAACCCAGTATTTTGCTCTTGCTTTCTTTACTGGTTTGTAAATCTTTTTTTTCCCCCCCGACATGACTTAAAAGCAAATTTGCAAAACAATAAATATACATCTACGTTATGAGTACAGCAGGTATAAAGATGTAATCTCTGACAAACGAGGAAGAGGGCAGAATTGTGTAGGAGCAGATTTTCCCTTAACCACTGAAGCTAAATGATATTAATTCAAACTAGTTTGTTATAAATTTAAGATGTCAATTGCAATCCCCAGGGAACCACTAAGAAAATAACTACAGAACGTACAAGGAAGAAGACATGAGAAGGGAATTAAAATGCTACATTACCAAAGGAGGTAGTAATGGAGGAAACGTAAAAAAGATAAAAGACATGAAAAACAAAGAGCAGAATGATACAAGGCCCTATCCTTAATTGCTTTAAATGTAAAAAGTGTTCTCTCCAATCAAAAGGCAAAAGAGCGACAGACAAATCTTTGAAAACCATAATCCATTGTAGGCTATCTACAAGAGACTCACTTTAGATGTAAAGGCACAAACAGATTGCAAGTAAAATGACAGAAAAGGCTATTCCACAAAAATCGTAAGCAAAAGAAAGGTAGAGTGGCAATCCAACCGTCCGACAAAATAGACAAAGGCAAAAATTGTGCCGAGACAAAAGCATTAAATGTTGATAAAAAGGATCAGTCACAAAAAACATAAAACTGTAACTTCTGCAGAAACAACAGAACTCCAAAATACAGAAGGAACAAGGAACATAATTGAGGGGAAAAATAGGCAACTCTAAAATAATAGAACCCAATAAAGCCCATCTCCTTGACTAAAAAGAGTGAAAGAATGGCAACTACAATTTTATATATAGGTATACATATATATATGTATATAACCATAAATTGTGTGTGTGTGTATATACATATATACATATATATATGTATATATGCACAAGTTTTATATATATATATATATATATATATATATATATATATATATATATAGTTACAAGAAAGGGAGTACAGCATTAGGAATAGGGACGGCATGCAATGGCTGTATGCGATGTCAGAGGGGTAGTAGATGTGGGGGGGATATCACTGTGTGAGGGATATAAATTATAAATGTGTAACTATTACATTGTTTTGTACACCTGAAGCTAATAAAAAGTGTTACTTCTCTTTGAATTTTTCAGTATTTTTAAAATAACATTATTTCTGCTTCCTACAAAAAGGAGTAGAGATTAGAATTAAGAAATAGTTTTTCAAGTTACAGACCCAGAAAAAATTTTAAACTTCATGGACATAAAGAACTTACTTAGAAGTGACTTTTATGAATACAAGATATTCACACAACTTTTTAAAGTGAAAATTCAAAAACTAATACTTATTTCCCTTAGCATAATATTCTCCAGGTCCATCCATATTGACGTCACTTATATGTGGAATAGAAAGAACGGAATAAATGAGCAAACTAAATTGAAAGTCTCAGAGCTAACGATGGAAAACTGATGGTTGCAAGTTGGAAGTAGGGTGGGTATGAGGGAGAGGGTGAGGGGATGAGAATGCACAAATTGATATTCACAACATTGCCACAGGGATATGAAAGACAGTTTGGTGAATATAATAAACAATGTTGTAAAGTTTTTGTAGGGTGTCAGATGGGCACTCCTCCTATTAGAGAGACCACTTCATGGACGGTGTAGATGCCTGACCACTGTGCTGTACACCTGAAACTGAAGCTGAATAATAATTCAATGTCAACTATAATTTAATATAAATATAGTCACAGGACATGGAGTACAGCATAGGGAATAGTGTAAATGAAATTGTAACAGCTGTATATGATGTCAGAGGGCCATGGATTTTGGGGGGAAGGCTATCACTTTATTTTTATTTGTTTATTTAACTTACTTTCTAAATATTAAACTGTTTTGTACAACTGAAACAAATAAAAAAATGAAAAAAAACCTAATACTTAAACATACATTTAATCCCATGCCACAGTCAACTAACTGACGAAAGAAAGCAAAAGTAGAAAGATGCCCAGAAAAGCAGACAAAAATGTAAAGTATACAAAATGAGAGTAAAAACACAAGTAGATTCTATTTTTATCCTGCTATGCACTGAAAGAGATTCTACTTTCACCCAGTTACTTACCAGAGAAGATGCTCCTCAGAGGTCATACCTTAACCTTTTAACTTGGTCAGTTAAATGTTAACTGAATAGACCTTTGTTCCTAATTCAACATCTTTCTAAACTCATGGCAAGCAGTATAAACAGGAATTTAAGTCCTAACTTGCAGTGTTTTTGTTTGTTGTTTCCTATTTTCTTCTATTTTTATTTTTAATTATTCATTTAACTTACTTATTTAATTACAGTTTATTGGTGTGACAATGCTTAGTAAAGACACATAGGTTTCAAGTGTACAATTCTGTAATACATCATCATTAATATATTGTCTGTTTTCTTAACAGAGTTTTCCCTGGGGAAAGCACCTACAAAATCATTGTTACCCAAAGTGACAATTTTTAATCCCTAGAGAAAGACAAAGCTGCAGCTCTTTTGCAGTACAGAAAGTCCTGGATATTTCTTTCGGAATACAAAGGAGGGAAGGAAGGAAGGAGAGAGCGAGAGAGTGAAAAAGCGAGAGAGTGAGAGAGTGAACCAAGAAGTAGTAAGTCCTTTATACTGAGACACATGAAAGTACCTGAGCTTAAAAACAGACCCCCAA
This sequence comes from Rhinolophus sinicus, assembly GCF_036562045.2. NCBI lineage: Eukaryota > Metazoa > Chordata > Mammalia > Chiroptera > Rhinolophidae > Rhinolophus > Rhinolophus sinicus. Next base: position 604,600 of record NC_133768.1, on the reverse strand, counting down.
CAAAACCGAATTCTTGACACTCTGCTCAAATCTAAAGTGGGCATTTTGAAGTTCGAAGCATGTTAAAAACATATTACTTTATACTTTCCTACAAGAACAAATGTTTCCAAATGAAAGGCCCTTTCCCTGCAATTCTCCACTCCCAGGCTGAAAACCCTGGAGCAGCCCATTCATCATAACCCCTTTATCGAATTCCAAGCGCCGACTGTAAACACTTCAGATTCTCTCATTCTGAAGATGGCCGCAATTTCCCTGTACTTACAATGCAAACTCCTTCACCTAAGTAACGACTGGGTAATGGTCCAGTGTTCCCCAAATTGAGAGAGGGTAGACCGGGTAGGAGAAACACACAAGCACACACTTAAAGAAAAGGGTTGAGAGGAAGAACCAAAAAAAAAAAAAAAAAAAAAAAATGAACTAGAAAGACAAGTTCTGACAGATGTTTCCCAATTCTGTTGGACCGAGGTCCTAAGAAACAAGGAGCTATCCTCTTTTCATCCTATTTTAAGGACATATTTTAACATTAGGAAAAACGAAACAAAGTAAAACAGCTTAAAAATGTAGGTGCTCCAGTGTCGGAAACATAAAATCTCCTATTTCCTCTAGGAGGAAAACACCCAGTGGTTTGACCACCGCATCACTGACTCTGTGTAGGTGACTCCGAGAGTCAAACTTCCGAGAACCAAATAACCCCCGTCAGCTCCACCACCGCCTCACACCAATGAGCGTGGAGGTGGACAGCAAAGTAAGACCAGGAAAAGGGGCGCAGAGCAGCCCGCCTTCCCTCGCCATTGTCTTACTACGCAACAACCTCGCCTGTGCGGCCTGGGCTCACTATACCTAGACTTCTGCGAACCCGCCTACACCCGAGGAAGGTGGTCCCTTGTCCCACTCAGTCCGCGGAACAGCGGTGCCCACCGAGGAGAGCTCGGGGACAGCGAAGGCTGCCAGAGACAACACCAGGCTCCAGCGGCCCTGCGGCGCCTGCTCCACATGGCTATCACACCTGGCACACTGCTGCCTGGTCCCCTGACCCCTCAGTCAGGAATGCATTCTCTGTCCTCGGTCTTCACAGAGCCACGTGCTCAAACCCTCCCCACCCCAGTCAGTCCGATCCCAACACACACACACACCGTGCTCCCACAGTCGTCACCCTGTGAAGAATGAAGGCCGGATTTCCGTGTCCTGGCTTAGGTTGCACAGTAAACCTGCAAAGTTGTGAAAGGGTAGTACTCTTTCTCACCCTAGAGCCCCGCCAGGTCGCAGCAAGCAGTATGTCCGGAACTGAGGTGTTACTGGTTTTGTCGTCGTCCCAATACCTTCTGCTCTCAACAGCCTCCTCAGCAAAGCCACGGCCTCTTACCGGTGGTGCCTTTTTTACCCGCGTCGCTGAGACATGACGCAAGAGCGAAACCCACAGCCTGACTCAGCAGCAGGCAGCTTGCGGGTCGGGAAACCTGGAGCCAATGGCGTCACGGGAGGCTGCCCACGTGACCGGAAAAGGTTGGCCTGGAGGCGGGTAGAGTGGGCGGGAAAAGAGATTCCGTGTAAATGGAAACTGGAAGAGAACGAGAGTAGCTGTAAGGGGTCAAACCACTGGGTGTACAGCTAGAGGAAATAGGAGCTCTTATGCTTCCGACACTGGTGCACCTACATTTTTAAGCTGTTTTACTTTGTTTCGTTTTTACTAATGTTAAAATATGTCCTTCAAATGGGATGAAAAGAGGATAGTTCCTTTTGGAGGATGATGGCCATACAATTTACATTTGCTCATTAGATGGGTCCTCCACTCTAAAATAATTCAATATCACTGATAAATGAGATGGTGACTTTTTAGAAGGATAACTCACGTTACTATGGGCTCTGTATCACAGAAACTTCATTTTAGAGTTGCTGTAGGTACTAAGGGGTGTGTGTGTGTGTGTGTGTGTGTGTGTTTACAGTTAATTACTCTATCTACCAGGTAAGTGTTGCAGTGAAAAGCCACTGCTATTAAAGTACAAGGGCTGACAATTAAGGTTGCAAACTCATTTTAGAAAAAATGCTGCATACCTCATTGCTAATTATCACTAAGGTCACCTTCGAAATACTCCCCTTGGGCAGCTATGCACAGACTCCAAACCCTAGCCCACCCTTCAAAGCAAATTTTGGAACTCTTTATCTGGAATGGCCATCCCAGAGCTGTCATCATGTTATCCTTAATCTCCTGAATGGCATCAAAATGATACTTCCTTTATGTTCTGGTAAAGACAGAAGTCATTTGGGCCAGATCAGGTGAGTAGGGAGGGTGTTCCAATAGAGTTATTTGATTACTGGCTAAAAACTCCCTCACAGACAGTGCTGTGTGAGCTGGTGCATTGTCGTGATGCAAGAGCCGTGAATTGTTGGCGAAAAGTTTAGGTCATCTAACTTTTTCACATATCATTTGCAGCATTTTCAAATAGTAAACTTAGTTAACTGTCCACTTGGAACAAATTCATTATGAATAATCCCTCTGATATCAAAAAGTTTAGCACCATCATTGCAACAACTTCTCAATCTTAATTGCCACGTCTCATATGACATAGAGATACAGCATCATATTGTGGTTTATCAGGCAAATTTAACTGATGGAAATTTAATTCAGAACCCATCTATTGTGTTAAAGAAAAGCAAGCTTACTAAATGTCACTGTCATATAGTGTAAGTGACAATCTCAGTGGTTATGAATGTATGTCTGTAACCTTGGTGAAAGTGAGAAGTTATATCGTATCAAAGCATCTTGTGTTGTGCATCTCTATATTAACCACATGTATATTTTCAATATCCATCAGAGTTAAATTTACAGCTTATAAACAGCAATCTTTAAACCAAATGCTGCTACTTATATAATTGCCAATAGTGAAATAATAAGTAGTGCATGGAAAGAATACGTAATTTTTCATTTTATCTCTTCTGACACACAAGAAGGTGAATAACCATGTTTTTAAAGTGGCAAGCATGTGTGTTAATCCAGTACTTTTTGTTCAGGAAGACATGTTTGCTTTTTGTGACGCGCACAGTGTAAACGAGTGTTCTGCCTCATTTTCTCTTCTGATGCAGAATTATAAAGCTATGGTTTATACATTCAAAATATCAACCTAAGAATTAAAATCTTTGTAAGTTTTCTAAGAAACTGAATACTCTGAATGTGTTTCACAGCTTGAAATAAGTTATTCAGTAAAATAATTTGTGTTTGTATCCCCCTACAGTTAGATTTTATATGAAGGATTTTTTTCAGGAGTATATGTACTCTCTAAAATATATGGTTATTATATCAAAATGTATTTTTAAAGTGGGCATTTGAGCTTTCAGAATATCTCAGTGCAGGTGTACATTATTTCATGTAATTGCTTTTTGTATACAAATGTTTTCAAAGAAAAACAAAAAGACTGTAACAGTTATACTTTGCCTAGTGTAATACATCTGTCCTGCAGACATGACAAAGGAGACTGATGAACACTGAACTCTGAAGACAAACTGCCTTGGTGTGGGCTCCTCTAGTTGTGTGACAGGGAACAAGTAATAGCATTGTGCCTGCCTCATTTTTCCTATCAGTAAAATGGGAACCAGGGCAATACTGATCAGATTTTTTTTATGAGGATTAAACCTGTAGAATAGCAGCTGGCACGTGCTAAACTAAATATATAGATATTTCTTAAATAAGTGCACTGGGAAGAGCAGCCTGTTAGCCTCCCCTGGGGATTCCACAATCAGAAGACTAGAGTATTGGAAATCCTGAAGTAGGAGGAGGTTAATAAGGAAGGAGATTGAGATACTCAGAGAGAGATCCCTGCAGATCATGACTAAGCATGATATGATATGGGTTTTGTATGTTTCAATTTTTGTTTGTTTTTTATTTTTTGAGAATTGATGCAAGTAAATGTGGGATGGAGGTATGTAGGCAGGCAAGGATGGGAGCATCCACAAAAATGTATACAGATTTTAAGAAAAGACAAAAATGTATTAAAATTGTAACACTCAATATACACCGATAAAAGATGAATAGAGGACTACCTCACAGAAATGGCAGAGGAGTGCCTCTTGAAATCTCCCCTGAAATTTATAACAAATTAAACAGATATAATTCCACAAAGGACTCACGGCATAGCACACAGGCAAGCTTAAGAGACATAAAGTTGGAATCATCTAAAGTTGGGCAATTTGGCAAGCGAGAGAAGAGGGACGGGGGAAATGTGGAGACATAGGTCGTGGGCCACAGGATGCAGATCAGAGCTCAGAGCTCCCTGAATTCTGGAGTTACTGCAGTGAAGGGGGAGAAAAGAATTAAGATTCCTAGCACACCCCTATGGCTCAGAGTCGCACATGAGGATCAGCATATAACACGGCTGAACCCCACCCTCGTGGCAGAGACCTCAAGCAAAGACTGAGGAAAGAAGGGTGAGAATGGTGATTTAAGCCCTCGCTGCTAAGCAGAGGACAGAGGACATATGGAGCCTACCTGCCCCATCCCACATTCCCAAAGCTCAGCACACCCCCACCCTCGCAGTAGTAGAAGGGGAAATGTAGCCCTGTCAGATCAAAAGAACTGAATATTCACAGTTCTGACAACTGTAGCCACTCAGTTACAAACTCACATCACAACTCATTCCGGGGACAGGGAAGGAACTGTAGGGGAGAGATAACTGTGCCGGTAGTCACCATTGCTCAGAGCCACCTCTCACACCCTGCCAACGCCTGCACCTATTTGGGCAGATCCCTGCAAGGGTGAACACAAGAAGAAGGAGAAACTCTGAACAGACTGATTACTACCAAAGATATTGAATTAGTAATCAACAAACTCCCAAGAAGCAAGAGTCCTAGACCAGATGGCTTCACAGGTGAATATTAGAAAACTTTCAGAAACAAATTACACCCATTCTCCTGAAACTATTCCAAAAATTCCAGAAGAGGGAAGACTCCCACGCACATTTTACGAGGCTGCTATTACTCTGATCCCAAAACCAGACAAAGACGTTACAAGAAAGAAAACTACAGGCCAATATCCTCAATGAACATAGATGCAAACATCCTCAAGAAAATACTAACAAATGAGATTCAGCAACACATTGAAAAGATCATACACCATGATCAACTCGGATTCATTCCTGGTACGCAAGCTTGTTACAGTATCCGCAAATCTGTTGACGTGATGCACCACATTAAAAAAATGAAAAATAAAAATCATGGAGATGCCATCAAAATGGCGGGGTGAGGTGAGCCTCTGTAAAGCTCACCTGGAATTTACAACTAATCGAACAACAATAACTCCACACAGAACTCCCAGCACAACAGACAGGCCAGACGAAGAGGCCCACTACTGAATTCACCTAAAGGTGGGCAAATTGTGCGAGAAGGGGAGGAGGAAAGGGAAAAGTCTGGAGACGGAGCTGTGTGGGCACCGGAAGCAGACCTAGCTCAGTGCTCCAAGAACGCTACATCCCGGAAGTACCGCAGCTGGGAGAGAGGGAAGAACTCGGACTGCTAGGGCTCCGCTTATGGCCCACAGGGCTGAGGGGCAGCATAAAACATGGCTGAACCCATCGCTCATGGCAGAGACCTCAGAGAAAAGACTGAGGGAAGAAGGCTCAAAACGGTGGTTTAAGCCCTCACTGCTGAGCAGAGAACGGAAGCCTTAGGCAATGAGACTAGCCAGACCCTCCCTAATCTCCCAGAGCTCACCCCACCCCTACCTGCCCGGTGCTAGAAGCTGAACAGTAGCAGTGTCAGATCAAAAGAACAGAATATTTGCTGTTCTGAAAACTGTGGACCGCACACAGGTTTGCAGCCCAACTAGTTCCGCCAAAGGGGAGGGAGCTGTGGAAGCAGGACGGGCTACAGTGGTGGTCGCTGCCATTGCTCTGGGCCACCTCTCACAACTCACCCCGCCCCTGGCCCCACCTATCTGGGTGGATCCCTGCAGGAGTAAACAGAACTTCTGAAACATACGCGCTCAAAATCTGGTGCAGGAAGAACTTTGGAACTTCAAAAGCTCTCCGCATACCAACACGGACACTGTGCCCTGTGACCCAGGCGAACTATTAACAGAGGAGAAGCTCATCTCCCAGGGAATCCCCCCATTGTGTGAGAACCTGGAATAGTGCAGAGAAAACATAGCACTACCGTGTGAGAGAGGGGAAAAAAAGGCTGCAGTTGGAGAGAAAATAAAACATTCTACCAAAAAGTACTGGAGAAGAAAAGAAAGGCCTCTTCCTATCAACCTGTTGCAGAAGCCACTCCTGTAGATGTCTAGCAAGAGAAATAATAAATCAGTAATTCCCACGAATAACCAAGGCAACAAGACAGCTCAGAAAGAAAGTGAAAAGTCTCCAGAAAAGGAACTGGAAGATACAGAAATACGTGACTTAAATAACAGAGAATTCAAGATTGTAGTTCTGAAAAAACTCAACGAGATGCAAGAAACACAGAAACGCAGTTTCACGAACTCAGAAACACAATCAAAGAACAACATGAGCATTTTACAAAAGAGATAGAAATTTTAAAAAGGAACCAAATAGAATTTCTGGAGATTAAGAACTCAATAGAAGAAATTAAGAATGAAATAACCAGCTAGGTAGTAGAGTTGACCAGATGGAGGAAAGTATCACTGACATCAAAGATAGAAACCTGGAAATTACAAAGGTGGAAGAAGAAAGGGACTTGAGACTTCAAAGAAATAAAAGAACTCTACAAGAACTTTCTGACTCCATCAGAAAGAGCAATATAAGAATAATGGGCATACCAGAAGGAGAAGAAAGAGAGAAAGGAACAGAGAATATATTCAAACAAATTGTTGATGAGAACTTCCCAAACTTGTGGACAGAACAGGATCCTCGAATCCAAGTAGCAAACAGAACACCTAATTACCTCAATCCCAACAGGCCTTCTCCAAGGCACATTGTATTGAAGCTGTCTAAAATCAACGACAAAGAAAGAATCCTCAAGGCAGCCAGGGAAAAGAAGACGGTAACCTACAAAGGAAAGCCCATTAGATTATCATCCGATTTTTCAGCAGAAACTCTACAAGCCAGGAGGGAGTGGAACCAAATATTCAAACTATTGAAAGAGAGAAATTATGAGCCCAGAATAATATATCCAGCAAAGTTATCCTTTAGATATGAAGGAGGAGTAAAGACCTTTCTAGACATACAGAAGCTGAGGGGATTTTCTAATACACGACCTGCACTACAAGAAATATTAAAGGAGGCTATTCGACCACCATCTACAGGGACAATTTGTGGCAACCAAAACATAAAAAGGGGGAGAGTAAAGGCCTGAACCGAAATACGGGAATGGAGAAAGTAAGCGTGCTGAAGAAAATGGAATACTCTAAATATCAAACTTTCTTTTACATAAACTTTAGGGTAACCACTCAAAACAAATCCAGAACTGAAATATGTACTGTAATAAAAGAAGAAACAGGGGGAAACATCATAGAATACGACCACACAGAAATAATAGACAACAACAAAAAGGCAAAGAAACAATGGAGACACAGCCTTACCAGAAAACTAAAGATAGAATGACAGGAAATCCTCACATATCAATAATCACCCTAAATGTAAATGGACTGAACTCACCAATAAAAAGTCACCGAGTAGCTGATTGGATCAAAAAACTAAACCCGAACCTATGCTGTCTCCAAGAGACACATCTCAGCTACAAGGACAACCATTGACTCAAAGTGAAAGAGTGGAAATTGACACGCCAAGCAAATGGTACCCAGAGAAAATCAGGTGTAGCCATAATGATATAAGGAGAAACAGACTTCAGGGTGAAAAAGATAACAAGAGATAAAGTTGGACATTTCATAATGGTAAAGGGGACTACACAATAAGAAGATAAACAGGCATCAATATTTATGATCAATATTTATGCCCAATCAGGGAGCATAACTACTCAACTACTAACACAACTAAAGGGAGAAATTGACCAAAACACAATTATACTAGGGGACTTAAACACAATCTACACCAAGACTTAAGCACAAGACCTGACACAATAAACTGCATAGAAGAAAACATAGGTACTAATCTTATGGACCTTGGGTTAAAGAGCATTTTATGAATTTGACTCCAAAGGCAATGGAAGTAAAAGCTAAATTAAACGAATGGGACTATATGAAACATAAAGTACTGCACAGCAAAAGAAACCATCGACAAAATAAAGAGGCAACAAACTGAATGGGAGAAGATTTTTGCAAACAGTGCTTCCGATAAGGGGCTGATATCCAAAATATACAAGGAACTAATGAAACTCAACAACAGAAAACAAACAACCCAATTGAAAAATGGGCAGAGGACCTGAAGAGACAGTTCTCCAAAAACTCATAGACACAGACAATAGTTTAGTGGTTGTCAAGTGTGTTCTTTATTTCAGTTATTGTATTTTTTTTATTATTATTAAATTTATTGGGGTGACAATTGTTAGTGAAATGACATAGATTTCAGGTGTACAATTCTGTATTACATCATCTATAAATCCCACTGTGTGTTCATCACCCAGAGTCAGTTCTCCTTCCATCACCATATATTCGATCCCCCTTACCCTCATCTCCCACTCCCCACCCCCCCGCCCCCTTACCCTCTGGCAACCACTAAACTATTGTCTGTGTCTATGAGTTTCTGTTTCTCATTTGTTTGTCTTGTTCTTTGGTTGTTTTTGGTTTATATACCACATATCGGTGACATCACATGGTTCTCTGCTTTTTCTGTCTGACTTGTTTCGCTCAGCATCACTCTCTCAAGATCCATCCATGTTGTCACAAATGTTCCTATATCTTCTTTTCTTACTGCCGAATAGTATTCCATTGTGTATATATACCACCACTTCTTTATCCATTCATCTATCGAAGGACATTTTGGTTGTTTCCAAGTCTTGGCCACCGTAAACAAAGCTGCAATGAACATTGGAGCACACGTGTCTTTATCTCTAAATGTTTTCAGATTTTTTGGGTAGATACCCAGGAGAGGGATTGCTGGGTCATATGGCAATTCTATTCGTAATTCTTTGAGGAACCTCCACACCACCTTCCATAACGGCTGCACCAGTCTGCATTCCCACCAACAGCGTATGAGGGTTCTTTTTTCTCCACAGCCTCTCCAACATTTGTTACTATTTGTCTTGTTGATGATAGCCATTCTGACTGGGGTGAGGTGATATCTCATTGTGGTTTTGATTTGCATTTCTCTGATGATTAGTGATGATGAGCATTTTTTCATATGTCTATTTGCCATTTGTATGTCCTCTTTGGAGAAATGTCTCTTCAAGTCCTCTGCCCATTTTTCAATTGGGTTGTTTGTTTTTTGGTGTTGAGTGGCATGAGTTCCTTGTATATTCTGGATACTAGCCTCTTATCAGAGACACTGTTTGCAAAAATCTTCTCCCATTCAGTTGGTGGCCTCTTTATTTTGTCAATGGTTTCTTTTGCTGTGCAGAAGCTTTTAAGTTTCATATAGTCCCATTCGTTTATTTTAGCTTTTACTTCCATTGCCTTTGGAGTCAAGTTCATAAAATGCTCTTTGAACCCAAGGTCCATAAGTTTAGTACCTATGTTTTCTTCTATGCAGTTTATTGTGTCAGGTCTTATGCTTAAGTCTTTGATCCATTTTGAATTAACTTTGGTACATGGTGACAAATAGCAGTCCAGTTTCATTCTTTTGCACGTGGCTATCCAATTCTCCCAGCACCATTTATTGAAGAGGCTGTCTTTGCTCCATTGTATGTTTTAGCTTCTTTGTCAAAAATTATCTGTCCATATTTATGTGGTTTTATTTCTGGGTTCTCAATTCTATTCCATTGGTCTATGTGTCTGTTTTTCTGCCAATACCATGCTGTTTTGATTATTGTAGCCCTGTAGTACAAGCCAAAGTCAGGAAGTGTGATACCTCCATTATTGTTCTTTTTCCTTAAGATTGCTTTGGCTATTCGGGGTCTTTTGTGGTTCCAAACAAATCTGATGATTTTTTGTTCTATTTCTTTAAAATATGCCATTGGGATTTTGATGGGGATTGCATTGAATCTGTATATTGCTTTGGGTAATATGGCCATTGTAACTATGTTGATTCTTCCAATCCATGAGCACGGAATGTCTTTCCATTTCTTTGTGTCTTCTTCAATTTCTTTCAAAAATGTCTTATAGTTTTCAGCATATAGGTCTTTCACATCCTTGGTTAAGTTTATTCCTAGGTATTTTATTCTTTTTCCTGCAATTGCAAAAGGAATTGCTTTTTGGATTTCTTTTCTGAGATTTCATTGTTAGTATATAGGAAGGCAATGGACTTTTGTGTATTGATTTTGTAGCCGGCAACTTTACTGTATTCGTTGATTGTTTCTAATAGCTTTTTGGTGGAGTCTTTAGGGTTTTCTATATATAGCATCATGTCATCTGCAAAGAGTGATAATTTAACTTCTTCATTCCCAATTTGGATGCCTTTTATTTCTTTCTCTTGCCTGATTGCTCTGGCAAGGACTTCCAACACTATGTTGAAAAGCAGAGGTGATAGGGGACATCCCTGTCGTGTTCCTGAACGTAGAGCAAAGGGCTTCAGTTTTTCTCCATTAATTATGAGATTAGCAGAGGGCTTGTCATATATGGCCTTTATTATGTTAAGGTATTTTCCTTCTATACCCATTTTATTAAGTGTTTTAATCATAAATGGATGTTGTATCTTGTCAAATGCTTTTTCTGCATCAATTGATATAATCATATGATTTTTGTCCTTTATTTTGTTTATGTGATGTATCACATTGATGGATTTGGGGATGTTGAACCATCCTTGTGCCCCGGGGATGAACCCCACTTGGTCGTGATGAATAATCTTTTTAATGCATTGTTGTATTCGATTTGCTAGAATTTTATTTAGGATTTTTGCATCGGTATTCATTAGAGATATTGGTCTGTAGTTTTCTTTTTTTGTGCTGTCCTTACCAGGTTTTGGTATCAGGGTAATGTTGGCCTCATAAAATGAGTTAGGGAGTACTGTCTCTTCAATTTTTTGGAAGAGTTTGTGCAGAATTGGTATTAGATCCTCTTTGAAGGTTTGGTAGAATTCACTAGTGAAGCCATCTGGTCCCGGACTTTTGCTTTTGGGAAGGTTTTGGATGACTGATTCAATTTCGTTACTGGTGATCGGTCTGCTTAGATTTTCCAGTTCTTCATGGTTCAGCCTTGGAAGGCTATATGTTTCTAAGAACTTGTCCATTTCTTCTAGGTTGTTGAATTTGGTGGCATATAGTCCTTCATAGTATTCTTGGATGATCCTTTGTATTTCTGTGGTGTCCGTGATAACTTCACCTTTTACGTTTCTGATTTTGTTTATTTGTGTCTTTTCTCTTTTTATCTTAGTAAGTCTAGCCAAGGGTTTGTCAATTTTGTTAATCTTTTCAAAGAACCAGCTCTTTGTCATATTAATTTTTTCTATTGTCTTTTTGTTCTCTATTTCATTTAGTTCTGCTCTAATTTTTGTTATTTCCTTTCTTCTGCTGACCTTGGGTTTTACTTGTTCTTCTTTTTCTAGTTCTTTAAGGTGTAACATGAGGTTATTTATTTGGGAGTTTTCTTGTTTCTTGAGATAGGCCTGTAATGAGATAAATTTCCTCTTAAAACTGCTTTCGCTGCATCCCAAAAATTTTGGTAGGATGTATTTTCATTGTCATTTGTTTCTATGTATCTTTTGATCTCTCCTCTAATTTCTTCTTTGACCCAGTCCTTCTTTAAAAGTATGTTGTTTAATCTCCATGTATTTGTGTTTTTCCGCTTTCTTTTTACAGTTGATATCCAATTTCAAAGCCTTGTGATCAGAGAATATGCATGGTATGATTTCAATCTTCTTAAATTTGTTGAGACTGATTTTATGTCCCAATATATGGTCTATCCTTGAGAATGTTCCATGTACACTAGAAAAGAATGTATAGTCTGATGTTTTAGGATGAAGTGCTCTATAAATGTCAATTATGTCCATTTCATCTAATGTGTCATTTAGGGCTACTATTTCGTTATTTATTTTCTGTTTGGATGATCTATCCATAGCTGTCAATGATGTATTTAAGTCCCCTAGTATAATTGTGTTTTGGTCAATTTCTCCCTTTAGTTCTGTTAGTAGTTGCTTGGTGTATTTCGGTGCTCCCTGATTGGGGGCATAAATATTGATGACTGTTATGTCTTCTTGTTGTACAGTCCCTTCACCATTATGAAATGTCCATCTTTGTCTCTTGTTATCTTTTTCACCTTGAAGTCTGTTTCATCTGATATCATTATGGCTACACCTGATTTTCTCTGGGTACCATTTGCTTGGAGTGTCAATTTCCACCCTTTCACTTTGAGTCTATGCTTGTCCTTGTAGCTGAGATGTGTCTCTTGGAGACAGCATATGGTTGGGTTTAGTTTTTGATCCAATCTGCTACTCTGTGCCTTTTTATTGGTGAGTTCAGTCCATTTACATTTAGGGTGATTATTGATATGTGAGGATTTCCTGTCATTCTATCTTTAGTTTTCTGGTAAGGCTGTGTCTCCATTGTTTCTTTGCCTTTTGTTGTTGTCTATTATTTCTGTGTGGTGGTATTCTATGATGTTTCCTCTGTTTCTTCTTTTATTTCAGTATATATTTCAATTCTGGATTTATTTTGAGTGGTTACCCTTAAGTTTATGTAAAAGAAAGTTTGATATTTAGAGTATTCCATTTTCTTCAGCACGCTTACTTTCTCCATTCCCATATTCCGTTCAGGCCTTTACTCTCCCCTTTTTGAGTTGTGGTTGCCACAAATTGTCCCTGTTGATGGTGGTCGAATAGCCTCCTTTAGTATTTCTTGTAGTGCAGGTCGTGTATTAGAAAATTCCTCAGCTTCTGTATGTCTGGAAAGGTCTTTATTCCTCCTTCATATCTAAAGGATATCTTTGCTGGATATATTATTCTTGGCTCATGGTTTCTCTTTTCAATAGTTTGAATATTTGGTTCCACTCCTCCTGGCTTGTAGAGTTTCTGCTGAAAAATCTGATGATAATCTAATGGGCTTTCCTTTGTAAGTTACCGCCTTCTTTTCCCTGGCTGCCTTGAGGATTCTTTCTTTGTCGTTGATTTTAGACAGCTTCAATACAATGTGCCTTGGAGAAGGTCTGTTGGGATTGAGGTAACTAGGTGTTCTATTTGCTTCTTGGATTCGAGGGTCCAGTTCTGTCCACAAATTTGGGAAGTTCTCATCGACAATTTGTTTGAATATATTCTCTGTTCCCTTCTCTCTTTCTTCTCCTTCTGGTATGCCCATTATTCTTATATTGCTCTTTCTGATGGAGTCAGAAAGTTCTTGTAGAGTTCTTTCATTTCTTTTAAGTCTCAAGTCTCTTTCTTCTTCTATTTGTGTCATTTCCAGGTTTCTATCTTCGATGTCACTGATTCTTTGCTCCATCTGGTCAACTCTACTACCTAAGCTGGTTATTTCATTCTTAATTTCTTCTATTGAGTTCTTAATCTCCAGAAATTCTATTTGGTTCTTTTTTAAGATTTCAATCTCTTTCGTAAAATGTTCATGTTGTTCTTTGATTGAGTTTCTGAGTTCATTTAACTGCCTATCTGTGTTTTCTTGTCTCTCGTTGAGTTTTTTCAGAACTGCAATCTTGAATTCTCTGTCATTTAAGTCACATATTTCTGTATCTTTAAGTGCTTTCTCTGGAGATTCTTCACTTTCTTTCTGAGCTATCTTGTTGCCTTGGTTATTCATGGCGATTACTGGTTTACTATTTCTCTTCCTAGACATCTACAGGAGTGACTTCTGCAACAGGTTGATAGAAAGCGGTCTTTCTTTTGTTTGCCAGTACTTGTTGGTAGAATGTTTTATTATTTCTCCAACTGCAACTTATTTTTCTTCTCCCACACGGTAGTGCTATGTTTTCTCTGCACTATTCCAACTTCTCACCCAATGGGGGGATTCCCTGGGAGACTGGCTTCTCCTCTGTTAATAGTTCATCTAGGTCACAGGGCGCAGTGTCCCGGTGGGTATGCGGAGAGCTTTTGATGTTCCAAAGCTCTTCCAGCTCCTGATTCAGAGCCCGTATATTTCAGCAGTTCTGTTTACTCCTGCAGGGATCCGCCCAGATAGGTGGGGTCAGGGGCGGGGTGAGTTCTGAGAGGTGGCCCAGAGCAATGGCGGCGACCACCACCACAGCCGGTCCTGCTTCCACAGCCCTCTCCTCTTTGCTGGAACTAGTTGGGCTGTGAATTTGTGTTTGCGGCCCACAGTTCTCAAAACAGCAAATTTTCTGTTCTTTTGATCTGACACTGCTACTGTTTCGCTTCTAGCACCGGGCAGGTGGGGGTGGGGCGAGCTCTGGGAGGGGAGGGAGGGGGCGGCTGGTCTCAGTGCCTAAGGCTCCGTTCTCTGCTCGGCAGTGCGGGCTTAAACCACCGTTTTCAGCCTTTTTTCCCTCAGTCTTTTCTCCGAGGTCTCTGCCGTGAGCGTTGGGTTCAGCCGTGTTATATGCTGTCCCCTCAGCCCTGTGGAGCCCTGGCGGAGCCCTAGCAGTCCGAGTTCTTCCCTCACTCGCAGCTGCGGTAGTTTCGGGAAGCAGCGAGCTCGGAGCACTGAGCTAGGTCTGCGTCCTGCGCCCGTGCGGCTCCGTCTCCGCGCACTTGTCCCTTTCCTCCTCCCTCCACTCGCGCGAATCTCCCACCTGTAGGTGATTTCAGTCGGTAGAGGGTCTCTTCGTCTTGCCTGTCTGCTGTGCAGGGAGTCCTTTGTGGAGTTTTTGTTGTTCGATTCTTTGTAAATTCCAGGGGAGCTTTACAGAGGCTCACCTCACGCCGCCATTTTTCCGGAAGTCCAGTTATTGTATTCTTTAGGTCTAACTCATTGTTCATTATGATTTCTCTACTCTTCTTTGTATTATCACTAAGCTCCTTAAACATTGTTATCATCTGTGTTCTGAACTCAGTCTCTGATAGGTTGGTAACCTCTATTTCATTTTGTTCCAATTCAGGAGGTTTCTTCTGTTCTTTTATTTGGGATATGTTTCTTTGTTTCTCCACTATGGCTAACTCCCTGTGTTTGCTTCAATGGAGTAAGTAGATCCCCTAGGGTTCTTGGGTTTTCCTGGATAGTCTTATGTAATATGTGTCCTTTGTATTTGACTTGCACTACTTCCCTATTCTGCTCTGCATGTGCTCCAAAGGTGACCCTTGTTTTGAGTATATTGTCCTGTATATTTGAGCTTTAATTGCTTTCGGCTTGTCAGTAGGTGGTATTGATTTCTAGGCTGACTAGTTGTCAGACTTGGCTCTGCCCATGGTGGATGATCTGCTGCATGAGGGTTGACTGCTCAAATGAAGCTTGGCCCTTTTGGGCTCTTGTGCCTGTAGAGAATTCCCTCTGTATGTGTCACTTGTAGCTCAAACATGGTAATAAAATATTTTTGTCTGGAGTTGGCCTCTGGGTGTGTTGAATCTTGTGCCTCTTGGGTTGGACCCTGGTGTAGGGCAATTTCAGAACAAAACAAATCACCAAACACAACAACAACAACAACATCAACAACAACAAAGGAAAAACAAATACACTCACATGTAAAAACAACCAAAACCCCACACACAACACAGACAAAAATATCAAAAAACAAACAAACAACAAGAACAAAAAAAACAAAACAGTGCTAGTCTTGGCTCAAGGCTTGTCCTCTGCGGTACCAAAGAGTCCTCTGCATCTTTTGCAGGCAGAGCTGGCCACCTGGTCCCAGAGTGACCCAGGCACTGCAGTTCTAGATGAGTGGGGCTATGGGGTCTGGATGGTATTTTTTACAAAGTTAGTGCAGTGTCTGCTCTTGCCTGCATATATGTGCACTGAGAGTAACACAACCAGCCCTGTGCCCAGGTCTCCTGAGTCTTAGGTCGTTGCTTCAGTGTGTGTGTGTGTGTGTGTGTGTGTGTGTGTGTGTGTGTGTGTGTGTAGAGGGTGGGAGATTTCTGAGCCGCTGAAATCCCAGTGCTGCCTCTGACTCCTGCTGCTGACCCCTGGGTGTGTCTCCGCAGTTGTAATTGCCCTGCCCTAGGCAGGTTGGAAAACATGGGGGTTGGGAATGGTGGAATCTTGTGTTTCCCAGGTGAGCAGTACCACACTCTTCCCAGCTTCTTCCTTGGGTCAGAGCTGCAGGCGGGTCTTCCCAGATTCTGAGCGCCATGGCTCCTCTGTAATCTGACACTACTCTCCGTTCAGGGGCCAGCTTGAGTCTCTGAAAGGGCAGAGGTAAGGTTGGAAGAGTGGGAGGAGGAACCCAGGTATGCTGTTTACTTTTTTTGTGCAACCTAGGACCCAGCTGGAGATCTCAGCTGAGGTTACAGCCTCAAATGCTGGATATGCTGCTCTCTCCGCAGGAGAGATCAGCTGTGGGATGCAGGGAGAGAGCCCACCTTCTGGCTCTTGTGATCTCTGTTCTGTCCTGGAGCCCCCAGTGTCAATGATGTATAGATCCCCAACTATAATTGTGTTTTAGTCAATTTCTCCATTTAGTTATGTTAGTAATTGCTTGGTGTATTTCGTTGCTCCCTGATTGGGGGCATAAATATTGATGACTGTTATGTCTTCTTGTTGTATAGTCCCCTTTATCATTATGAAATGTCCATGTCTGTCTCTTGTTATCAGCTAGGGATAGATCATCCAAACAGAAAATAAATTCAGAAATAGCAGCCCTAAATGACACATTAAATGAAATGGACATAATTGACATTTACAGAGCACTTCATCCTAGAATATCAGACTATACATTTTTTTTTTTTTCTGGTGTACGTGGAACATTTTCAAGGAGACACCAAATATTGGGGCCGGTTATATATGTTCAATTTGAGGTAAGTTCTGGAGGAGAACTCAAGAAGACCACCTCGCTGCCGCCATTCCTATGATGTCTCCTCTGGATGTTGTATCTTGTCAAATGCTTTTTCTGCATCAATTGATATAATCATATGGTTTTTGTCCTTTATTTTGTTATGTGATGTATCACATTGATGCTTTTGCGTACGTTGAACTATCCTTGTGCCTCTGGGATGAACCCCTAATTGTCCTGAAGTCTGTTTCATCCTATACTAGTATGGCTACACCTGATTTTGTCTGGATACTATTTGCTTAAAGTGTAAATTTCCACCCTTTCCTTTCAGTCTATGTTTGTCCTTGTAGCTAAGATGTGTTTCTTGGAGGCAGTATATAGTTGGGGTTAGTCTTTTGATCCGATCTTCTGCTCTGTGCCTTTTTATTGGTGGGTTCAGTTCATTTACATTTAGGGTGATTATTGATATGTCAGGATTGCATATCATTCTATCTTTGGTTTTCTGGTAAGACTGTGTCTCCATTGTTTCTTTGCCTTTTTGTTGTTGTCTATTATTTCTGTATGGTGGTATTCTATGATTTTTTTCTCTCTGTTTCTTCTTTTGTTACATTATATGTTTCGGTACTCGATTTTTTTCGAGTGGTTACCATTAAGTTTATGTAAAAGAAAATTTCAGATTTAAAGTACTCCATTTTCTTCAGCATGCTTACTTTCTCTATTCCCATATTCCAGTTCAGGCTTTTACTCTCCCCACTTTTATGTTTTTGTTGTCACAAATTATCCCTCTTTATGCTAGTCAAATAGCCCCCTTCAATATTTCTTGTAGTGCAGGTCACGTGTTAGAAAATTCCCTCAGCTTCTGTACATCTGGAAAGGTCTCTACTCCTCCATATCTAAAGTATATCTTTGCTGGATATATTATTCTTGGCTCATAATTTCTTTCTTTCAATAGTTTGAATGTTTGATTCCACTCCCTCCTGGCTTGTAGAATTTTGCTGAAAATTCTGATGATAATCTAATGGGCTTTCCTTTGTAGGTTGCCGTCTTCTTTTCCCTGGCTGCCTTAGGATTCTTTCTTTGTCTTTAATTTTTGACAGCTTCAATGCAATGTGCCTGGGAGAAGGCCTATTGGGGTTGAGGTAATTAAGTGTTCTGTTTGCTTATTGGATTCGAGGATCCATTCTTTCCACAAGTTTGGGAAGTGTTTGTTGACTCTTTGTTTGAATACACACTCTGTCCCTCTCTCTCTTTCTTCTCCTCCTATGCCCATTATTCTTATATTGCTCTTTTTGATGGAGTCAGAACGTTCTTGTAGAGTTCTTTCATTTCTTTGAAGTGTCAAGTTTCTTTCTTCTTCCACCCATGTAATTACCAGGTTTCTATCTTCGATGTCACTGATTCTTTCCTCCATCTGGTCAATTGTACTACCTGAACTGGCTATTTCATTCCGAATATCTTCTATTTAGTTCTTAATCTCCGGAGATTCTATTTGTTTCTTTTTTTAAAATTTCAATCTCTTTCGTAAAATGCTCGTGTTGTTCTATGACTGTGTTTCTGAGTTCACTAAACTGCCTTTCTATGTTTTCTTGCATCTCGTTGACTTTTTTCAGAACTGCAATCTTGAATTCTCTGTCATTAAACTCATAGGTTTCCATGTCTTTAACTTCATTTTCTGGACTGTTCATTTCTTCCGTAGCTGTCTTGTTATCTTGGTTATTATTCATGGTAATTAATGATTTATCATTTCTCTTTCTAGACCTCTACAGGAGTGGGTTCTGAAATAGGTTGATAGAAAGAGGTCCTTCTTTTGTTTTCCTGTAAGTGTTGGTAGAATATTTTATTTTCTCTCTGACTTCAGCCTTTTATTTTGTTATACTGTCGTGTTCTATTTTCTCTGCACTATTCTGGTTTCTCACACAATGGGGGGATTCCCTGGAAGGGGAGCTTCTCCTCTGTGAACTGTTCTCCTGGGTCATAGGGCGCCACCTCACTGTGGTTGTGGAGAGTTTCTGAAATTCCAAAGCTCTTTCTGCCCCTTATTAAGTGCTCCTCTGTTTCAGCAGCTCTGTTTTACTCCTGCAGGTTCCACCCCGATAAGTGGGGACAGTTGCAAGGTGGGTTGTGAGAGGTGGTTGTGAGCAATGGCAGTGACCACTTGCACAGCCAATCATGCGCCAAGGGTGCTCCCCCTCCACTGGAATTAGTTGGGCTGTAAGTCCATAGCTGTGGGATTCAGTTCTCAGAACTGCAAATATTCTGTTCTTTTGATCTGACACCTCTATGGTTCAGCTTCTAGCACTGGGCAGGTGGGCGTGGGGTGAGATCTGGTAGGAAAGGGAAGGTGTGGCTAGGTCCAGTGCCTCTGACTTCTGTTCTCTGCTCAGCAATGGGGAATTAAACGATCATTTTCAGCCTTCTTCCCTCAATCTTTGCTTTGAGGTGTCTGCCGTGAGTGTTGGGTTCAGCTGTGTTATATGCTGTCTCCTCAGCCCTGTGGGCTATAAGTAGAGCCTTCACTCAGTTCTTCTCTCTCCCACAGCTGTGGTAGTTCCGGAATGCTGTGCGCTCTGAGCACTGAACTAGGTCTGCGTCCTGCGCCCACACATCCCCATCTCTGCACTGCTCCCTTCCATTCTCCCCCACTCACAGAATTTGCCCACCTTTAGATGATTTCAGTAGTGCACATAATCTTGCCTGTCTGCTGCACAGTGAGCTTTTGTGGAGTTATTGTTCTTCAATTTATTGTAAATTCCTATGGAGATTTCAAGAGGCTCACTTGACGCTGCCATTTTTATGACCCAGTCCCCAGATAGACTGTTGATTTGAGTTTTTTCTTGTTTCTTTAGGTAGGCCAGCATTGCTATGAATTTCCCTCTTAGGACTCCCTCATGGCATCCCATATATTTTGGGTCATTGTGGTTTCATTTTCGTTTGTCTTGAGGTATCTTTTGATTTCTTCCTTTATTTCATGTTTGACCCATTCATTACTTAGTAACATGTTATTAGCCTTGATGTGTTTGTGTGTTTTCTTCTTTTTTTTTTTCTTGTAATTAATTTCTCGTTTCACAGCACTGTGGTCAGAGAAGATATTTCAACCTTCTTAAATTTATTGAGACTTGTATTGTGGCCTTGTATGTTGTCTATCTGGAAAATGTTCCATGTGAACTTGAGAAGAATGTATGTTCAGCTGGTTTGGGGTGAAATGCTGTAAAAGTATCAGTTAAATCCAACTAGTCTAATGTGTCACTTAAGGCCACTCTTTCTGTATTGATTCACTGTCCATTGGTGTCAGTGGGGTGTTGAATTCCCCTACTATGATAGTGCTGCTATTGACCTTTGACTTTATGTCAGTCAATAAAGGTTTTACATATTTAGGTTCTCCTATGTTGGGTGCATAGATGTTTACTGGGGTTATATCTTCTTGTTGGATCAACATCTTTATTATTATGCAGTGTCCTTGTTTGTCTTATATTATTGTCTTCATTTTAAAGTCTATTTTTCTGATATAAATATTGCTACCCCAGTTTTTTTTATCATTTCCATTTTTGTGAAATACCTTATTCCATATCTTTACTTTCAGTTTGTGTATATTTTATCTGAGGTGGCTCTCTTATAAACAGAATATATGTGATTCTTGTATTTTTATCCACTCAGCGTCCCCATGTCTTTTGATTGCAGCATTTAATCCATTTACATTAAAAGTGATTATTGAAAGGTTAGTTATGCCATTCTGTGTTTGTATTTCTGGTCTTCATTAGTTAGATTGTTTTTATCTTTCTTCTGCTTCAAGAAGCCCTTTTAACATTTCTTGCATTACAGGAATAGTGGTAATGAATTCCTTTAGTTTGTTTTTTTTTCTGGGAAGCTCTTATCTCTCCTTCAATTTTGAATGATAGCCTTGCTGGGTAGAGCAATCTTGGTTGTAGACCTTTGTTTTTCATCACTTTGAATATTTCCTGCCTCTCCATTTTGGCCTACAAAGTGTCCGTAGAAAAGTCAGTTGATAGTCTTAGAGGAGATCCCTTGTACGTAACCCACTGTCTTTTCTTGCTGCTTTTAGGATTCTCTTGTTGTCTTTCACCTTTTCCGTTTTAACTATGAATGTGTCTTGGTGTGGGCCTGTTTGGGTTCATCTTGTTGGAACTCTTTACGCTTTCTGTGTTTGTATGTTGATTTCCTTTTCCAGGCTAGGGAAGCTTTCAGTCATTATTTCTTCAAATATGTTCTTGATTTCTTGCTTCTTCTCTTCTCCTTTTGGTATCCCTATGATGTGAATGTTGTCACACTTGATGTTTTCCCACAGTTCTCTTAAACTATTTTCACTGCTTCTTATTCTTTTTCCTTCTGTTATTCCACTTGGTGAATTCTACCACTTTGTCTTCTAAATTGCTGATTCCATACTCTGCTTCATCTAATCTGCTGGTGATTCCTTCTTGTGTATTCTTCACTTTAGTTATTATATTCTTTATATCTGACTAGTTATTTTCAAGATTTCTATATCCTTCTTTATGCTTGCTATCTCTTTGTTTGAAATTCTCATTAAGTTGCTTCATCATTCTCATCATCAGTCTTTTAAAATCTGTATTTTATAGGTTGACTGCCACCATTTCATTTAGTTCCATTTCTGGACATTTCTTCTGTTTTTTATCTGGGACATGTTTCTTTGTTTTTCATTCTGGCTGTCACTCTGTGTTTGCTTTCATGTATGAGATAGATTACATAGGTCTCTCAGTCTTTGCAGGGTGACCTTATGTAGTATGTATCTTTTGTAGGTGAGTTGTTCAGTCTCCCTAATCTCCTGTGTGTGTGTATGTGTGTGTTTGTGTGTGTGTGTGTTACAGAAGTATACCTCCTGCTGTGAGTGCTCTCCTGTTGTAGTTTAGCCTTGACTTCTTTTGGCATGTCAGTGGGTGGGATTGACACCCAGGCTGACTAGCTATAAAACTTGGTAATGCCCACAGTATATAAACTGCTGTGTGAGGGCTGAACCCTCAGAGGAGGATTCACCTCTGTGGTCTCTTGTTCTTTTTGAGAATTCCCTTTGGATGTGCTGCTTGTGGGTAAAACTAGGTAGTGCTATGGTTTGGGAGAAAGCTGGCATCTAAGTGTACAAAGTCTGACATTTATTTTCAAGAACTTGTTGCAACAATATTACTAATTTCTCTTTGATGTCAAAGGAATTATCCATTATGAATTTGTACCAATTGGACAAACAGTTAACCAAGTTTACTATTTGGAAGTGCTGACAAGGTTGCGTGAATATGTCAGATGAAAACAACGTGAGCATTTCACCAATAATTCATGGCTTTTGCATCATGACAATGCACCAGCTTACACAGTTCTGTCTGTGAGGGAGTTTTTAGCCAGTACACAAATGACTGTATTGGACCACCCCCTCTACCACCCAGTGACTTCTTTCTTTACCTGAAGATAAAGGACATATTGAAATAAAAACATTTTGATGACATTCAGGACATCCCAACTGAATGGGAGAAGATTTTTGCAAACAGTACCTCCGATAAGGGGCTAGTATCCAGAATATACAAGGAACTCATGCAACTCAACAACAAAAAAACAAACAACCCAGTTGGAAAATGAGCAGAGGACTTGAAGAGACATTTCTCCAAAGAGGGCTTACAAATGGCAAATAGACATATGAAAAAATGCTCAACATCACTAATCATCAGAGAAATGCAAATCAAAACCACAATGAGATATCACCTCACCCCAGTCAGAATGGCTATCATCAACAAGACAAATAGTAACAAATGTTGGAGAGGCTGTGGAGAAAAAGGAACCCTCATACACTGTTGGTGGGAATGCAGACTGGTGCAGCGTTATGGAAGGCAGTGTGGAGGTTCCTCAAAGAATTACGAATAGAATTGCCATATGACCCAGCAATCCCTCTCCTGGGTATCTACCCAAAAAATCTGAAAACATTTAGAGATAAAGACACGTGTGCTCCAATGTTCATTGCAGCTTTGTTTACGGTGGCCAAGACATGGAAACAACCAAAATGTCCTTCGATAGATGAATGGATAAAGAAGTTGTGGTATATATACACAATGGAATACTATTCGGCAGTAAGAAAAGAAGATATAGGAACATTTGTGACAACATGGATGGATCTTGAGAGAGTAATGCTGAGCGAAACAAGTCAGACAGAAAAAGCAGAGAACCATGTGATTTCACCGATATGTGGTATATAAACCAAAAACAACCAAAGAACAAGACAAACAAATGAGAAACAGAAACTCATAGACACAGACAATAGTTTAGTGGTTGCCAGAGGGTAAGGGGGGCGGGGGGGTGGGGGGTGGGAGATGAAGGTAAGGGGGATCGAATATATGGTGATGGAAGGAGAACTGACTCTGGGTGATGAACACACAGTGGGATTTATAGATGATGTAATACAGAATTGTACACCTGAAATCTATGTAATTTTACTAACAATTGTCACCCCAATAAATTTAATTTAAAAAATAAAAAGAAAAAAGAAAGAAAATGCTTCAAAAAAAAAAAGAAAGAAATAAAAACATTTGATGACATTCAGGACATCAAGGGTAATACAATGACAGTTATGATGACCATTCCAGACAAAGTGTTCCAAGATGTTTTGAAGGGTGGACTAGGTGCTGGCATGGGTGAATAGCTTCCCAACGGGAGAACTTTGAAGGTCACCATAGTGATATTCAGCTTGAGGTGTGTGGCACTTTTTCTAGGATAAGTTTGCAAATTTAATCCTTTGCCTATTCTACCTTGTAGGTGCCTCAAAGCTCTATGTTGTTAGCTGCTGCCTGTCCTGGACCTGGAGGCATGTGAGAGTAACCTGTGAGCTGAGGCTGTCTGTCATTCTATCGTTAGTTTTGTGGTAAGATTGTGTCTCCATTGTTTCTTTGCCTGTTTGTTGTTGTTATGATTTCTCTGTGGTTATATTCATTGACATTTCCTTTTGTTTCTTCTTTTATTATATTAGTTCCGGATTTTTTTTTTGATTTTTTTTTTTGAGTGGTTACCCTTAAGTTTATGTAAAAGAAAGTTTGATATTTAGAGGATTCCATTTTCTTCAGCATGCCTACTTTCTCCATTCCCATATCCCAGTTCAGGCCTTTACTCTCCCCCTTTTTATGTTTTGGTTGCCACAAGTTGTGCCTGTTGCTGGTGGTCAAAGAGCCTCCTTTAGTATTTCTTCTGTGCAGGTCATGTATTAGAAAATTCCCTTAGGTTCTGTATGTCTGGAAAGGTCTCCATTCCTTCTTCATATCTAAATGATATCTTTGCTGTGTATATTATTCTTGGCTCATAATTTCTCTCTTCAATAGTTTGAATATTTGGTTCCACTCCCTCCTGGCTTGTAGAGTTTCTACTGAGAAAACTGATGATTATCTAATGGGCTTTCCTTTGTAAGTTACCGTCTTCTTTTCCCTGGCTGCCTTGAGGATTCTTTCTTTGTCATTGATTTTAGACAGCTTCAATACAATGTGCCTTGGAGAAGGCCTGTTCTGGTTTTGGTAATTAAGTGTGGTATTTGCTTCTTGGATTCGAGGATCCAGTTCTTTCCACAAGTTTGGGACATTCTCATCGACTATTTGTTTGAATATACTCTCTCTTCCCTTCTCTCTTTCTTCTCCTTTCTGTATGCCCATTATTTTTATATTGCTGTTTCTGAGGCAGTCAGAAATTCTTGTATGGTTTTTTCATTTCTTTTAAGTCTCAAGTCTCTTTCTTCTTCCATCTGTGTAATTTCCAGGTTTCTGTCTTCAATATCACTGATTTTTTACTCCATCTGGTCAACTCTACTACCTAAGCTGGCTATTTCATTCTTCATTTCTTCTATTGAGTTCTTAATCTCCAGAAATTCTATTTGGTTCTTTTTAAAAATTTCAATCTCTTTGGTAAAATGTTCATGTTGTTTTTCTATTGTGTTCCTTAGTTCATTAAACTGCCTTTCTGTGCTTTCTTGCATCTCATCGAGTTTTTTCAGAACTGCAATCTTGAATTCTCTGTCATTTAAGTCACATATTTCCATATCTTTAAGTTCATTTCCTGGAGTCTTTTCACTTTCTTTCTGAGCTGTCTTGTTGACTTGATTATTCATGGCAATTAATGATTTATTATTTCTCTTCCTAGTCATCTACAGGAGTGGGTTCTGCAACAGGTTGATAGGAAGAGGTCTTTCTTTTGTTTTCCAGTACATGTTTCTAGAATGTTTTATTTTTCTCTCTGACTGCAGCCTTTTTTCCCCTCTCACAGTGTGGTGTTATGTTTTCTCTGCACTCTTCCAGCTTCTCACATAATACGGGATTCCTGCAAGGTGGGCTACTCCACTATTAATAGTTCACTTGGGTCATAGGGCACTGTGTCCCTGTGGGGAGGCAGAGAGGTTTTGAAATTCTGAAGCTCTTTCTGCACCAGATTAGAGTCCATGAGTTTCAGCAGTTCTGTTTACTCCTGCAGGGATCTGCCCAGATAGGTGGGATCTGGGGTGGGGTGAATTGTGAGAGGTGTCTCAGAGAAATGGTGGCAACCACCACCACAGCCAGTCCTGCTTCCACAGCTCCCTCCCTTTTGCCAGAAGTAGTTGGGCTATGAATCTGTGTCTGCGGACAACAGTTCTCAGAACTGCAAACATTCTCTTCTTTTGATCGGACACTGCTACTGTTCTGCTTCTAGCACTGGACATGTGGTGGCGGGGTGAGCTCTAGGAGAGTAGGGAGGGGGCAGCTAGTCTCAGTGCCTAAGGTTTCTGTTCTTGCAGCAGTGAGGTCTTAAACCAGCAGTTTCAGCCTTCTTCCCTCAATCTTTGCTCTGAGGTCTCTGCTGTGAGCATTGGGTTCAGCCATGTTATATGTTGTCCCCTCAGCCCTGTGGGCAATAAGCAGAGCCCTAGCAGTCCGAGTTCTTCCCTCTCCCGCAGCTGCTGTAGTTCTGGGATGCAGCAAGCTCGGAGCACTGAGCTAGGTCTGCATCCTGCGCCCACGTGGCTCTGTCTCCACACTTCTCCCTTTTCTCCTCCCCTGCTCATGCAATTTGTCCACCTTTAGGTGAATTCAGTAGTGAGACTCTTCCTCTTGCCTGTCTGCTGTGCAGGGAGTTCTTTGTGGAGTTATAGTTTTTCAATTTGTTGTAAATTCCAGGGGAGATTTCCAGGGGCTCACCTCATGCCGCCATTTTGATGATGTCTACAGGGATGGGCTTTCATAATCTCAGAGATAGTACAAATGCGGTGGCCTTGCATTGCAAGGTTGTTAAAAGGTTCCACAAAGGTCTGTATTTGCTCTTAATATGAGGTCTCACAATTAAGTTGAGAATTCATCCTAGAAAAACTGCTACACACATCTTTGGTGAATATCACTATGGTCACCTTCCCAGGACTCCTCTTCAAAAGCTATGCAACAACACTAGTGCCTACTCTACCCTTTAAAGCAGTTTGGTACTCCTTTTCTGGAATGGCCATTGGAGCTGTTGTTGTATTATCCTTGATGTCCTGAATTTCATCAAAATGTCTTCCTTTCAATATTTTCTTTATCTTTTGGTAAAGAAGAAAGTCATTGGGGATGAAATGAGGTGAACAGGGAGGGTGTTCCAATATAGTTATTTGCTTATTGGCAAAAAGTCCCTCACAGACAGTGTGGTGACCTTGTGTCTTATCCTGATGCAAGAGCCATGAACTGCTGGTCAAAAGTTCAGGTCGTCCAACTTTTTCATGCAGCCTTTCAGCACTTCCAAATAGAAAACTTTATTAACTGTTTCTCTAGTTAGTACAAAGTTGTAATAAATAATCACACTGACATCAAAAAGGGTTAGCAATATTGTTGAAACATGTTCACGAGCTAATTTGTCCTACCTCATACACACAACATATTTTGCTATTTCTGCCCCAGCCTGAATTTCCAGGTATAAGAATTCAAGAGGTGAAAGTGGAAGTAGCATCACTCACCATTACCCCTCGTGAGTGACAAATATTTGTGTTTCCTGTTATGTGACCTTATGCTGTCCTGGCCAAGAGGCATTCTTTTGCACGGGAAAAATGCTTCCACCTGTATATACAACAGGATTTCACTAGAACAGGAGTCAATACTGCCACACTGCTACACATGCTTCTGAATCAATAGTCAATAAGAAGTTACTGTGCTGATGTGGTGATTTTACTGAGTGCTAAGGGACATTTGAAGCAATACAGTGTAGTGAAGGATGAGTTTGTGTAGAAAACAGATCTCTCAGGGGTCTCAATGTCACAGTGTTCTGTGACTAAGGTCATTGGAAAGTAACTAATGTGAGCTACCTCCATATAATAAATCTGTATCTATCTATCTATCTATCTATCTATCTATCTATCTATCTATCTATGTGTCTTCAATCTCTCTCTCTCTTTCTCTTCTCTGTCTCTCTCTCTCCCCATATATATGATATAACTTAGTATATGCACACATAAAATCATTTTGTATCTGTATTAGTACATGTATATCTCCAGTGGGTTCTGTTTTAGAAAACCCAGACTAATACTAAAAGCAAACAAAGAAACAAACGTAGTATTGTCAGACCTCCTCCTGTCCTTTCTTTACTTGCTCACAGTTGGTGGCTAGTGGTACTAGAGTTGCCTGGTAGATACTAACATCATCCTCACATACTTCTCCTTGATTAACATGGATAAGCATCACACTCTGTATGTTTATGTGTGTTGTGCACCTGTGTACAGAAAGAGTAGATTCCCAAAGAGGAACAGAGGGG
Organism: Rhinolophus sinicus; assembly: GCF_036562045.2. Lineage (NCBI taxonomy): Eukaryota > Metazoa > Chordata > Mammalia > Chiroptera > Rhinolophidae > Rhinolophus > Rhinolophus sinicus. The sequence goes on along the minus strand of NC_133768.1, from coordinate 577,050 downwards.
AGAATGGTGTTTCCAGGTTAGCGGAAAGCAAAAACAAGGGAGAAGAAAACATTTTTCGTTATCTACAATATAGCCAGGAATATTGTGGTGAACAAATACAGAAAAGAATAAACTGCTGGATCTTTGTGTTTGTCGAATGGGCTGATGTGTGAACAGGGTCACAAGGTTTCAGGAATTGTGTTGTCATCAAACATGGTTACAGAAATTCTGTATGTGAGTACTTTAGTGATTCAGATGTTGATCTGCATGGAGGCAGGATCTGGGAAGAGTAAGGTATCTAGGATGTGCTGCTCAATTCAGTAGATCCTATCCACATGTGATGTTTCCATTATAATTTAACTTAAAAAATTCAGTACATCACTCATACACTCTTGATTTCTAGTAGTGAGTAGCTCTGTGTGGCCTAGTGGGTACATTATTAAACAATAGAACATCTGAATACTTGCAGAAAATCCTTACACTATGCTAGATTACAAGACTTGGGAACTATAATAACAGAGAAAGGGGCATAAGAATATAACTTGTAGGCAGGTTTGTCTTGGATGCTTTGGATCAGTAATGAAAAAAAAGTGCCTGCGGTCACTCCATTTAACCAAGACAGCAAACAATGCCATAACATGAATACCAGATCCAAAGGACTTCTGCCTCTTATGTCTCAGTATGCAAGAAATAAAATGAATCTATGGAAGAGTAGGCCAAGAATATGGTCATTAAGAAGCAAAAGGATGCGGTCTGCACCAGTGGCGGTGGAAACAGAGTCCGCATCTACGGCTGTGGAGGTGCGGCCTGCACCTTCGGCTGTGACGCCCGCATCTGCGGCGGTGGAAATCCAGCCGACATCCGCAGCTGCAGAGACACAGGGGATCCCAGGATGGAACAGAGAACACAAAAGCCACGAGGTGGGCTCTTCCCCTGCATGCCTCAGCTGATCTCTCCTGCCGCGGGGGCAGCATATCCAGAATTTGAGGCAACAACCTCAGCTAATACCTCCAGTTAAGCCCTAGGCTGGACAAAGGACACAAACTCCATACCTGGGCCCCTCCCCCCACTCTTCCAATCCTACCCCAACCAATCCAGAGACTTGAACTACCCCTGAACTGAGGAGTAGTGTCAGATTACAAAGGAGCCTTGGTGCTTGGACTCCGGGAAGACTGGCAGGCGGCTCTGGCCCAGGGAGGAGGCCAGGAGGAGTGTGGTTTTTGCTGGGCTAGGAGAGAGGTGACTCCTCCTCCCCCAACCACAACCTTTTCTGGCCTGCGGGAAGATTTGACACAGATGGGCTGGGAAAGAGAGGACCCCTCCATCCCCAGCCCCCACCCTTTCTGGCCTGCCTAGGGTGGGGCAATTACATTGGTGGGGGCACTCCCAGGGATCAGCAGTAAGCTGCAAACAAAGCTCCCAGCTTTCAGCAGCTCAGAAATCTCCCGCTCGCCACACACACACACACACACACACACACACACACACACACACGGAAGAAGTGCCCTAAGACTCAGGAGAACTGGACACAGGGCTGGTGGTGCTACTCTCAGTGCGCATATGTGCAGGCAAGGGCAGAAACTACACTGACTTTGTAGAAACTAACATCCAGACCCCTCAACCCCACACATCTAAATCTGCAGTCCCAACGTCACTCTGGGCACCAGGTAAACGGCTCTGCCTGCACAGTACACAAAGGACTCTTTGCTATAGCAGAGGACAACCTGGAGATTACTTGGTGGGCTTAAGCCAAGACTGGTGCTGCTTTTGTTTTGTTTCGTTTTGTCTCTATATCTTTGATATCTTTGCCTGTGTAGAGAGGGGGTTGTCAGTTGTTTTTACATGTGAATGTATTTGGTTTTTCTTTGTTGTTGTTGTGCTTGGTGATTTGCTTTGTTCTGAAATTGCCCTACCAGGGCCCAGCTTAAGAGGCACAAGATTCAACATACCCAGAGGCCAACTCCAGACCTAACCAGAGTAATATCGGGTTTGACCTACAATGACCCATGCAGAGGGGATTCTTTACAGGCACAAGAGCCCATAGAGGCCAAACCACACTTAAGTGGTCAACCCTCATGCAGCAGAACACTCTGCGGTGGGCAGAGCCAAGTCTCACAACTAGTCAGCCTAGGAGTTAACCCCACCTACTCACAAGCGAAAAGCAATTAAAGATCTTCTTTAACAGGTCAACATACACAACACAAGAGTCACCTTTGGAGCACACACAGAGGAGAAGAATGAAGCAGTGCCAGTCAAATATAAAGGACACATACTACATAAGATAACAAAGCAAGAACTAAGAACTCTAGGGGATCTACCTACATCGAAGCAAACACAGAGAGTCAGCCAGAATGAGGGAACAAAGAAACATGTCCCAAATAAATGAACAGAAGAAACCTCCAGAAATGGAATCAAATCAAACAGAGATAACCAACCTTTCAGAGACAGAGTTCAGAATACTGATGATAAGAATGTTTAAGGAGCTTAGAGACGACATCAAGAAGGACGTAGAAAAATCATAAGGAACAACCAGTTAGAACTAAAGAACACAATTACCGAAATAAAGAACTCACTTGAAGGAATTAACAGCAGGTTAGATGAAGCAGAGGATCGAATCAGCGACTTAGAAGACAAGTTAGCAGAGATCACCCAAACAGACAACAGAAAGAATAAAGAATAAAAAACACTGAAGATGGTTTAAGAGACCTATAGGATAACATCAAGTGCAACAACATGCTCATCATAGGAATACCAGAAGGTAAAGAGAGGGAACAAGGATTTGAGGACATATTTGAAGTAATAATGTCCGAAAACTTCCCTAACGTGATGAAAGAAACCAAAATACAAGCCCAGGAAGTGCAGAGAGTTCCAACCAGGATAAACCCAAACAGGTCCACACCAAGACACATTATAGTTAAAATGGCAAAGGTTAAAGACAAAGAGAGAATCCTAAGAGCAGCAAGAGAAAGACAGAGGGTTACACACAAGGGAACTCCCATAAGACTGTCAAATAACTTTTCTGCAGAAACATTGAAGTACATGAGGGAGTGGCAGGAGATACTCAAAGTGATGGAAAACAAAGGCCTACAACCTAGGTTGCTTTATCCAGCAAGGCTATCATTTAAAGTTGATGGAGAGATAAAGAGCTTCCCAGAAAAGAATAAGCTAAAGGAATTTATTACCACCAAGCCAGCATTGAAAAAAAATAGTAAAAGGACTTCTGTAAATAGTAGAAAGATGAAAACAATCTAACTACAAATTTAAAAATGGCAATACCTATATACCTATCAATAATCACTTTAAATGTAAACTGATTAAATGCTCCGATCAAGAGACATAGGCTGGCTTAGTGGATAAGAAAGCAAGACCCTTGTATATGCGGTATACAAGAGACTCACCTCAGATCAAAAGACATAAACAGGCTGAAAGTGAAGGGTTGGAATAACATATTTCATGCAAGTGGAAATGAGAAAAAAGCTGGAGTTGCAATATTTATTTCTGACTAAATAGACTTTAAATGAAGAAAATATTAAAAGACAAAGACGGGCACTATATAACAATAAAGGGATTGATCTGACAAGAGGACATAACCCTAGTAAACATCTATGCACACAACATAGGAGCACCTTAATATATAAAACAGATACTGACTGACATAAAGACAGAGATCAACAGTAACACTATCATATTAGGGGACTTCAACACACCTCTGACAACAAGGCTCAGGTCTTCCAGACAGAAAATCAACATGGAAACAACAGCCTTAAATGGTACATGGGCCACTTGGATTTAATCGATATTTTCAGAGCATTTTACCCCAATGCTGTAGAATACACATTCTTCTCACGTGCACATGGAACATTTTCCAAGGTAGACCATGTGTTAGGCCATAAAACAAATCTTGATAAATTTAAGAACATTGAAATAATACCAATTGTCTTCTCTGACCACAGTGCTATGAAATTAGAAATGAACTACAGGAAAAAAACTGGAAGACACACAAATTCATGGAGGCTGAATTACATGTTACTAAATAATGAATGGGTCAAGCAGGAGACCAAGGAATAAATAAAAGATATGTCAAGACAAACAAAAATGAAAACTCGACGACCCAAATCTATGGGATGCCACGAAAGCAGTCCTAAGAGGGAAATTCATAGCATTGCAGGCCTACCTAAAGAAACAAGAAACATCACTAATCAACAGTTTATCTTCACACTTAAGGGATCTGGAAAAGAACAACAAAATAAGCCCAAAGGAGTACAAGGAAGGAGATAATAAAGATCAGAGCGGAAATAAATGAAATAGAAACCAGAAAAACAATACAAAAGATCAATGAATCCAAGAGTTGGTTCTTAGAGAAGATAAACAAAATTGACAAACCTTTAGCCAGACTCATTAAAAAAAAGAGAGAGAGGACCCAAATTAATAAAATCAGAAATGAAAGAGGAGAAGTGACAACAGACACCACAGAAATACAAAAAAAATTAAGAAATGACTATGAGCAACTGTATGCCAACAAATTAGACAACCTGGAAGAAATGGACAATTTTCTAGAGGCATACAACCTTCCAAGGCTAACTCAAGAAGAAACAGAAAACCTGAATAGACTGATTACCACCAGGGAAATTGAATCGGTAATCAACTATCTCCCAACAAAAAAAGCCCTGGACCAGATGGCTTTACAGTTGAATTTTACAAAACGTTCAAAAAAGATTTATCACCTATTCTCCTCAAGCTCTTCCAAAAAAAAACCAGAAGGAGGGAAGACTCCCAAACACTTTTTACGAAGCCACTATCACCCTGATCCCAAAAATCAGAAAAAGACACCACAAAAAAAGAAAACTACAGGCCGATATCGCTAATGAACATATATGCAAAAATCCTCAACAAAATATTAGCGAACAGAATTCAGCAATATATTAAAAAGATCATACACCATGATCAAGTGGGATTCATCCCTGGTATGCAAGGGTGGTTCAACATCTGCAAATCAATTAATGTGATACACCACATTAATAAAATGAAAAATAAAAATCACATGATCATATCAATAGATGCAGAAAAAGCATTTGATAAAATCCAGCAGCCATTTATGATAAAAACCCTTAAGAAAGTGGGAATAGAGGATCATATCTCAACATAATAAAGGCCATATATGATAAACCCACAGCTAATATTATACTCAATGGGGAAAAGCTAAAACCATTCCCTTTAAAATCAGGAACAAGGCAAGTTTGCCCACTTTCTCCACTTCTATTCAACATAGTGCTGGAAGTTCTAGCCACAGCAATCAGACAAGAAAAAGAAACAAAAGTCATCCAAAATCGGTAAGGAGGAAGTAAAATTGCCATTATATGCAGATGATATGATACTATATATAGAGAACCCTAAAGACACCACCAAGAAACTATTAGAGCTGATAGATGAATTTAGTAAAGTAGCAGGATATAAAATTAATATTCAGAAATCAGTTGTATTTGTATATACCAATGATAAAATATCAGAAGGAGAAATTAAAAAAGCAATCCCATTTACAATTGCTATAAAGACTATAAAATACCTGGGAATAAATTTAACCAAAGAAGTAAAAGATCTGTACTCAGAAAATTATAAGACGCCAAAGAAAGAAATGAAAGAAGATATAAATAGATGGAAACACATACCATGTTCATGGATAGGAAGAATTAATATAGTTAAAATGTCCATACTGCCTAAGGCAATATACATATTCAACGCAATTCCTATCAAACTACCAACAACATTTTTCACAGAAATAGAACATATAATCCTAAAATTTATATGGGACCATAAAAGACCCCAGATAGCCTCATCAATCTTGAGAAAGAAGAACAAAGTGGGAGGTATAACAATACCTGACATCAAATTATACTACAAGGCTACAGTAGTCAAAACAGCATGGTACTGGCATAGAAATGGACACATAGATCAATGGGACAGAATAGAGCCCATAAATAAATCCATGCCTGTATGGCCATTTAATTTACGACAATGGGAGCAAGACTGTACAGTGAGGTAAAGACAGTCTATTCAATAAATTGTGCTGGGAAACCTGGACAGACACATGCAAAAAAATGAAGCTGGATCACCTCCTTACACCATATATAAAAATAAATTCAAAATGGCTTAAAGACTTAAATGTAAGATCTGAAACCATAAAATTCCTAGAGAAAATAAAAAAAACAAACCCAATTAAAAAATGGGCAGAGGACATGAAGAGACATATTAAACAATTGTTAGTAAAATTACAGTCTGTATTACATCATCTACCTCCTTCCATCACAAATATATTATCCAATCGCTTCACCCCAACCACCCCTCTGGCAACCATAAATTATTATCTGTGTGGACCACATATCAGTGAAATCTTCTCTGGTATTTTCTGTCTGACTATTTCGCTCAGCAACTCTCAAGATCCATCCATGTCATCAAACTGTAAATATCATCTTTTCTTACAAATAGTATTCCATTGTGTATAAAGATATACCACAACTTCTTTATCCATTCATCTATAAGGACATGGTTATATCTTGGCCATTATGTAAAAAACTAACTAAACAAACACCCATCTAAATGGACAGATACATGAAGAGACATTTTCTAAAAAGGACATACAGATGACAAACAGACATATGAAGAAATGCTAAACCTCACTAACCATCAGAGAAATGCAAATAAAAACCACAATGAGATACCACCTCACCTCAGTCAAATGCCTGTCATCAATAAGTCAACAAACAACAAGTGCTGGCGTGGATGTGGAGAAAAGGGAACGCTTGTGCACTGTTGTTGGAAATGCAGATTGGTGCAGCCACTATGGAAAGCAGTATGGGGGTTCTCAAAAATCTGAAAATGGAACTACCTTATGATCCAGCAATCCTACTCCTAGGTATGTATCCGGAGAAATCCAAAACTCAAATTCAAAAATCTTTATGAACTGCTATGTTTATTGCAGCACTATACACAATAGCCAAGAATTGGAAACTACCAAAATGCCCATCGGTAGATGAATAGATTAAGAAATTTTGGTACATTTATACAATTGAGTATTACGCAGCCATAAAGAAGAAAGTAAACTTACCATTTGCAACAACATGGATGGACCCAGAGAACATTATGTTAAGTGAAATGTCAGACAGAGAAAGACAAATACCATATGATCTGACTTATATGAGAAATCTAAAGAAAAGAGTAAGTGAATGAACTAATCAGAAACAGTTTTGGAGACATAGAGGAAAAACTGAGGGATGGGGGGATAAGGGGAAGGTGAGGGTTTAGAAAATAGTCGGTAACCACAAGATGGCCACGGGTTTTGAAAATTAATTTGGGGAACGTAATCAATAATGTAAAGATTTTGTAGGGTATCCGATGGACATGTGTCCCATTTGATAAGTTTGTTTTATATGGAATCATCTGGCTTATGGGTGGTGTTATCCTTAGGCACCCCAAGTTGGTAACAATGAAGAATAGAGGTATGGGTGGTATCCTTAGGCACCACAAGTTGGTAACAATGAACAAGGCACAGATATGAAGGTGGCCAAAATGATTGGTGCCTTCAGCCATCTGACAATGGAGCAAGAATGTAGGAGGTAAGACAGTCTATTCAATAAATGGTGAAACCTGGACAGACACATGCAAAAAAATGAAGCTGGATCACCTCCTTACACCATATATAAAAATAAATTCAAAATGGCTTAAAGACTTAAATGTAAGATCTGAAACCATAAAATTCCTAGAGAAAATATAGGAAGAATCTTCACAGACATTACCCGGTGTAAGATTTTTAGTGATATATCCCCTCGTGTGAGGGACGTAAGCGAAAAAATAAACATGTGGGATTACATCAAACTAAAAAGTTTTTTCACAGCAAGGAAACCATCAATAAAACAAAAAGGGATCCTACTGAATGGGAAAATATATTTGCCAATGATGTATTTGATAAGGGGTTAATATAAATTTATAAAAAACTCAACTCCAAAAAAACAAACAACCCAATTAAAAAATGGGCAGAGGACATGAAGAGACTTTTTTTATTTTTTTTTATTTTTTTTATTTTATTAAATTTATTGGGGTGACAATTGTTAGTAAAATTACATAGATTTCAGGTGTACAATTCTGTATTACATCATCTACAAATCCCATTGTGTGTTCATCACCCAGAGTCAGTTCTGGATTCCATCACCATATATTGATCCCCCTTATTTTTGAGAACCCCCACCCCCACCACCCCTCTGGCAACCACCACTAAATTATTATCTGTGCTATGAGTTTCTGTTTTTTATTTTTTTGTCTTGTTTTTTTGTTGTTTTTGGTTTTTATATCACATATCAGTGAAATCCATGGTTCTCTGCTTTTTCTGTCTGACTTATTTGACTAGCATTTCTCAAGATCCATCCATGTTGTCACAAATGTTTATATCATCTTTTCTTACCACGAATAGTATTCCATTTGTATATATATGTGCACAATTCTTTATCCATTCATCTATCGAAGGACATTTTCGTTGTTTCCTGTCTTGGCTGTAAACTGCTGCAATAAAATTGGGAAAAAACATATATTTATCTCTAAATGTTTTCAGATTTTTTGGGTAGATACCCAGGAGGACATTTTTCTAAAAAGGACATACAGATGACAAACAGACATATGAAGAAATGCTAAACCTCACTAACCATCAGAGAAATGCAAATAAAAACCACAATGAGATACCACTCATAGTCAAATGCCTGTCATATATAAGTCAACAAACAACATAGTGCTGGCGTGGATGTGAGAAAAAACTTGTGCATGTTGTTGGAAATGCAGATTGGTGCAGCCACTATGGAAAGCAGTATGGGGTTCTCAAAATCTGAAAATGGAACTACCTTATGATCCAGCAATCCCTACTCCCTAGGTATGTATCTGAAATAACTCAAATTCAAAAATCTTTATGAACTGTATTATATTTATTGCAGCACTATACACATTGTAATGAATTGGAAACTACCAAAATGCCATCGGTAGATGAATAGATTAAGAAATTTTGGTACATTATACAATTGAATTAAGCCATAAAGAAGAAATAAAACTTACCATTTTACATGGATGGACCCAGAGAACATTATGTTAGTGAAATCAGACAGAGAAAGACAAATACCATATGATCTGACTTATATGAAATCTAAAGAAAGAGTAAGTGAATGAACTAATCAGAAACAGTTTGGAGACATAGAGGAAAACTGAGGGTTGCTAGAGTGGTTGGGAAGGGATAAAAAGGAGGGGTTTAGAAAAAAGTCGGTAACACAAGATGGCCTTAATTTCTATCCATGAACATGATATGTGTTTCCATCTATTTGTATCTTCTTTCATTTCTTTCTTCAGTGTCTTATAATTTTCTGAGTACAGATCTTTTACTTCTTTGGTTAAATTTATTCCCAGGTATTTTATCGTCTTTGGAGCAATTGTAAATGGGATTGCTTTCTTAATTTCTCCTTCTGATGTTTTATTATTGGTATATACAAATGCAACTGATTTCTGAATATTAATTTTGTATCCTGCTACTTTACTAAATTCATCTATCAGCTCTAATAGTTTCTTGGTGGAGTCTTTAGGGTTCTCTATATATAGTATCATATCATCTGCATATAATGACAATTTTACTTCCTCCTTACTGATTTGGATGCCTTTTATTTCTTTTCTTGTCTGATTGCTGTGGCTAGAACTTCCAGCACTATATTGAATAGAAGTGGAGAAAGTGGGCAACCTTGCCTTGTTCCTGATCTTAGGGGGAATGATTTTAGCTTTTCCCCATTGAGTATGATGTTAGTTGTGGGTTTATCATATATGGCCTTTATTATATTGAGATATGATCCCTCGATTCCCACTTTCTTAAGGGTTTTTATCATAAATGGCTTCTGGATTTTTATCAAATGCTTTTTCTGCATCTATTGATATGATCATATGATTTTTATTTTTCATTTTGTTAATGTGGTGTATCACATTAATTGATTTGTGGATGTTGAGCCACCCTTGCATACCAGGGATGAATCCCACTTGATCATGGTGTATGATCTTTTTAATGTATTGCTGAATTCTGTTCGCTAATATTTTGTTGAGGATTTTTGCATCTATGTTCATTAGCGATATCGGCCTGTAGTTTTCTTTTTTTGTGGTGTCTTTGTCTGATTTTGGGATCAGGGTGATAGTGGCTTCGTAAAAAGTGTTTGGGAGTCTTCCCTCCTTCTGGATTTTTTGGAAGAGCTTGAGGAGAATAGGTGATAATTCTTTTTTGAACGTTTTGTAAAATTCACCTGTAAAGCCATCTGGTCCAGGGCTTTTGTTTGTTGGGAGATTGTTGATTACTGATTCAATTTCCCTGGTGGTAATCAGTCTATTCAGGTTTTCTGTTTCTTCTTGAGTTAGCCTTGGAAGGTTGTACACCTCTAGAAAATTGTCCATTTCTTCCAGATTGTCAAATTTGTTGGCATATAGTTGCTCATAGTAATTTCTTAAAATTTTTTGTATTTCTCCGGTGTCTGTTGTCACTTCTCCTTTTTCATTTCTGATTTTATTAATTTGGGTCCTCTTTCTCTTTTTTTTAATGAGTCTGGCTAAAGGTTTGTCGATTTTTTTTATCTTGTCTAAGAACCAACTCTTGGATTCATTGATCTTTTGTATTGCTTTTCTGGTTTCTATTTCATTTATTTCCGCTCTGATCTTTATTACCTCCTTCTTTGTACTCCCTTTGGGCTTATTTTGTTGTTCTTTTCCCAGATCCTTTAAGTGTGACGATAAACTGTTGATTAGTGATGCTTCTTGTTTCTTTAGGTAGGCCTGCCATGCTATGAATTTCCCTCTTAGGACGCTTTCGTGGCATCCCATAGATTTGGGTCGTCGAGTTTTCATTTTGTTTGTCTTGGGATATCTTTTTATTTCTTCCTTGATCTCATGTTTGACCCATTCATTATTTAGTAACATGTTATTCAGCCTCCATGAATTTGTGTGTCTTCCAGTTTTTTTCCTGCAGTTGATTTCTAATTTCATAGCACTGTGGTCAGAGAAGACAATTGGTATGATTTCAATTTTCTTAAATTTATCAAGACTTGTTTTGTGGCCTAACATATGGTCTATCTTGGAAAATGTTCCATGTGCTTGAGAAGACCGTGTATTCTGCAGCATTGGGGTGAAATGCTCTGAAAATATCGATTAAATCCAAGTGGTCCAATGTACCATTTAAGGCTGTTGTTTCCATATTGAATTTCTGTCTGGAAGACCTGTCCCTTGTTGTCAGAGGTGTGTTGAAGTCCCCTACTATGATAGTGTTACTGTTGATCTCTGTCTTTATGTCAGTCAATATCTGTTTTATATATTTAGGTGCTCCTATGTTGGGTGCATAGATGTTTACTAGGGTTATGTCCTCTTGTCAGATTGATCCCTTTATTATTATATAGTGCCCATCTTTGTCTTTTAATATTTTCTTCATTTTAAAGTCTATTTTGTCAGATATAAGTATTGCAACTCCAGCTTTTTTCTCATTTCCATTTGCATGAAATATCTTACTCCAACCCTTCACTTTCAGCCTGTGTGTGTCTTTTGATCTGAGGTGAGTCTCTTGTATACAGCATATACAAGGGTCTTGCTTTCTTATCCACTCAGCCACCCTATGTCTCTTGATTGGAGCATTTAATCCATTTACATTTAAAGTGATTATTGATAGGTACATAGTTATTGCCATTTTTAAATTTGTAGTTAGACTGTTTTCATCTTTCTTCTATTTACGGAAGTCGTTTTAGTATTTCTTGCAATGCTGGCTTGGTGGTAATAAATTCCTTTAGCTTATTCTTTTCTGGGAAGCTCTTTATCTCTCCACCAACTTTAAATGATGGCCTTGCTGGATAAAGCAATCTCGGTTGTAGGCCTTTGTTTTCCATCACTTTGAGTATCTCCTGCCACTCCCTCCTGACCTTCAATGTTTCTGCAGAAAAGTCATTTGAGAGTCTTATGGGAGTTCCCCTGTATGTAACCCTCTGTCTTTCTCTTGCTGCTTTTAGGATTCTCTCTTTGTCTTTAACCTTTGCCATTTTAACTATAATGTGTCTTGGTGTGGACCTGTTTGGGTTTATCCTGGTTGGAACTCTCTGCACTTCCTGGGCTTGTATGTTGGTTTCCTTCATCAGGTTAAGGAAGTTTTCGACATTATTACTTCAAATATGTTCTCAATCCTTTGCTTCCTCTCTTCACCTTCTGGTATTCCTATGATGCATGTTGTTGCGCTTGATGTTATCCCATAGGTCTCTTAAACCATCTTCATTGTTTTTATTCTTTTTCTTTCTGTTGTTCTGTTTGGGTGATCTCTGCTAACTTGTCTTCTAAGTCGCTGATTCGATCCTCTGCTTCATCTAACCTGCTGTTAATTCCTTCAAGTGAGTTCTTTGTTTCGGTAATTGTGTTCTTTAGTTCTAACTGGTTGTTAGTTATGATTTCTACATCCTTCTTTATGTCGTCTCTAAGCTCCTTAATCATTCTTATCATCAGTGTTCTGAACTCTGTCTCTGATAGGTTGGTCACCTCTGTTTCATTTGGTTCCATTTCTGGAGATTTCTTCTGTTCTTTTATTTGGGACATGTTTCTTTGTTTCCCCATTCTGGCTGACTCTCTGTGTTTGTGTATTAGGTAGATCCCTAGAGTTCTTAGTTCTTGCTGGGTTATCTTATGTAGTATGTGTCCTTTATATTTGACTTCACTTTTCTTCTCCTCTGTGTGCTCCAAAGGTGACTCTTGTGTTGTGTATATTGTCCTGTTAAAGAAGATCTTTAATTGCTTTTCTTGTGAGTAGGTGGGGTTAACTCCTAGGCTGACTAGTTGTGAGACTTGGCTCTGCCCACCGCAGAGTGTTCTGCTGCATGAGGGTTGACCACTTAAATGTGGTTTGGCCTCTATGGGCTCTTGTGCCTGTAGAGGATTCCCTCTGAGTGTGTCACTTGTAGGTCAAACCTAGTAGTACTCTGGTTAGGTCTGGAGTTGGCCTCTGGGGGTGTTGAATCTTGTGCTTCTTAAGCTGGGCCCTGATAGGGCAATTTCAGAACAAAGCAAATCACCCAGCAGAACAACAACAACAACAACAACATAGAAAAAATCAGACATTCACATGTAAAAACAACCGACAACCCACACTCAACACAGGCAAAGATTTCAAAGTTGTAAAGAAAAACAAACAAACAAAAACAAAAACAAACAAACAAAAAAAGCAGCACCAGTCTTGGCTTAAGTCCACCAAGTAATCTACAGGTTGTCCTCTGCTGTATCACAGAGTCCTTTCTGTATTGTGAATGCAGAGCAGGTCACCTGGTGCCCAGAATAACGTTGGGACTGCAGATTTAGATGTGTGGGGCTGAGGAATCAGGATGGTAGTTTCTACAAAGTCAGTGCAGTTTCTGCCCTTGCCTGCACATATGTGCACTGTGAGTAGCACCACCAGCCCTGTGTTCCGTTCTCCTGAGTCTTAGGGCATTTCTTCTACGTGTGTGTGTGTGTGTGTGTGTGTGTGTGTGTGTGTGTGTGTGTGTATGTCAGGCGGGAGATTTCTGAGCTACTGAAAGCTAGAGCTTTGTTTGCAGCTACTGCTGATCCCTGGGAGTGCCCCACCAGTGTAATTGCCCTGCCCTAGGCAGGCCAGAAAGGGTGGGGGCTGGGGATGGAGGGGTCTCTTTCCCAGCCCATCTGTGTCACACTCTTCCAGCAGGCCAGAAAAGGTGTGGCTTGGGGAGGAGGAGTCACCTCTCTCTAGCCAGCAAAACCACACTCCTCCCAGCCTCCTCCTGGGCCAGAGCCGCCTGCCAGTCTTCCCAGAGCCAAGCACCAAGGCTCCTTTGTAATCTGACACTACTCCTCAGTTCAGGGGCCAGTTCAAGTCTCTGGAAGGTTGGGGTAGGATTGGAAGAGTGGGGAGGGGCCCAGGTATGGAGTTTGTGTCCTTTGTCCAGCCTAGGCTTAACTGGAGGTATTAGCTGAGGTTGTTGCCTCAAATTCTGGATATGCTGCCCCCGCGGCAGGAGAGATCAGCTGAGGCATGCAGGGGAAGAGCCCACCTCGTGGCTTTTGTGTTCTCTGTTCCATCCTGGGATCCCCTGTGTCTCTGCAGCTGCGGATGTCGGCTGGATTTCCACCGCCGCAGATGCGGGCCGCGTACCCACAGCCGAAGGTGCAGGCCGCACCTCCACAGCCGTAGATGCGGACTCTGTTTCCACCGCCACTGGTGCAGACCGCATCCTTTTGCTTCTTAATGACCATATTCTTGGCCTACTCTTCCATAGATTCATTTTATTTCTTGCATACTGAGACATAAGAGGCAGAAGTCCTTTGGATCTGGTATTCATGTTATGGCATTGTTTGCTGTCTTGGTTAAATGGAGTGACCGCAGGCACTTTTTTTTCATTACTGATCCAAAGCATCCAAGACAAACCTGCCTACAAGTTATATTCTTATGCCCCTTTCTCTGTTATTATAGTTCCCAAGTCTTGTAATCTAGCATAGTAAGGATTTTCTGCAATTATTCAGATGTTCTATTGTTTAATAATGTACCCACTAGGCCACACAGAGCTACTCACTACTAGAAATCAAGAGTGTATGAGTGATGTACTGAATTTTTTAAGTTAAATTATAATGGAAACATCACATGTGGATAGGATCTACTGAATTGAGCAGCACATCCTAGATACCTTACTCTTCCCAGATCCTGCCTCCATGCAGATCAACATCTGAATCACTAAAGTACTCACATACAGAATTTCTGTAACCATGTTTGATGACAACAC